>NC_084793.1:208692226-208995257 GCF_963169125.1 Humulus lupulus
CGGTGATGAATGTTACTAAAAGCGGGGAGCCAATTATGACCAAGTTATACAAAATGTTACACTTAAGTATTCAAGTTATTTTTCTGACAGCAAAAGTACTTAAGTACAACTTTTACTTGCATACTTTCGCCGCAAATACTATTTGTTTATTAACTTTTATTATAAGCTTATAAGTTCACAATTTTAAATAGAATAACAAACCATTAAAATCAAAAGAAAGATGTCCAATTTTTTTTATATTTTAATTTTGAACTCATATTGAGGTGTTGGACATCATTATTTTATTTATATTAAAATATTTATTTAATACAATCAAAATAAAAATTCATTTTAATCACATCTTTTATAATAAAAAGATGTGAATTTGAATTTTTCGATATCTTTCTTTTGATTTTTGTGGTTTGTTATTCAATTTGAATTTGTGAATTTGTAAACTTATAATAAAAGTTAATAAAAAAAATGATGTTTACGGCGAAAATATTCAAGTTGTCTGAATTTGAACTTAATTGCTAAATTTTTTTTTTACGGAAAAAGTATCCAAGATCAACTTTTAGTTGCATTGTTAGTACCTGCCGTTAATTTTGTCATTAGACGGTAATGACATATACCAACAGTGCAAGCAAAAGTTGAACTTGGGTACTTTGGCCATAAAAAATAACTTGGGTATTTAAGTGTAACATTTGTATAACTTGGATACTTTCGCCACAAATATCCCTAAAAAAATAATACAAAAAAATTTAAGTGCTACAAATATACCTGCATAAGTATTTTCGCTGCACATATCTCTATTTTATATATTTGTTTTGTCCAATCTAGTATGGACATATGACATTGCTAACATAGTTAACGACGAGGAACCATTTGCGCACCAAAACATTATAGACAAAAATTTATGCCACCTAAAATATTACTTAGGCATTTAAATGCTACAAACATCACTACATAGAGATTTTTGCCACAATTCTCCTTAATTTTGAGGATTGTTTACGTAAATATATATAGGAAACTATTAATTTAAATATTTTATATGGTAATTAATTATTATTTTCCCATATACTCTATAAAATTAATATACTAACTTATACTATTCCATTATTGTTCTCTCTGTCTCTCTAAAACGTAGTTCTTTGTTTTCAAGAGAGTGAAGTATAAGCCACTGTCACTTACCTAGCCACCCACCACAACCAAACCTAGAAGCCCAGTGTCACTTACTTTTCAATGGGTATTTTTAATTTTTGTTCTTAATATTTTCTGACTTGGATTTTTTTTTTTAAATTGGGTTTTTTCGTTAGTAACCAATTGTTCTTTTATTATTGTAAATATGGGTAATGGTTACCAGGAAATTTGAAACTACGAAAATTAGTAACTAGTTACTTTGACATATTTTTCAAAATATTAGAAACAGGTTTACATGAAATTTGAACTGAAAAAACTAGTAATCCATTACTGTTCTGTATTTGTAAGTTTGATTAAATACAAGTAACTAATTACGTGACAAGCTGTTAATAACTAGTTACCTTGAAATCTAATCTAAGAAAATTGGTAATCCAATACTACTGTATTTTTAAGTTTTATTTACGACAAGTAACTAGTCACATGTCAAGTTAGTAATGGGTTATACTTTGAAAATTTAAAAAAAAAATAGTAACTCATTACTTTCTTGTATTTTTCATATTTTGATATACTAGTAACTAGTTGGTTTTTCGTAATACGGGTAGCAAGTTTTCCAAAATTTAAGCACATAACGGAAACCTAGAATATATACACATATTCAGAACGTGATACAAACTTGGAAAAAAAAAACCTGCAGATTTGAAAAATTAAGAACAAAAATAAAAAAGATCCATTCTAAAATAAAAAAGAGAACATTAGAATAAGAAGGCAAAAAAAAAAAAATCAAGAGTCTATTTCCTCCTATTAGCTTTTTGCTAGCAAAATGCCAATGAACAATGGGGTTAACATCAAAAGCCAAATCTGAAAAGGCAAGATTCATTTTTTTATTAAAAAAAAAATCACTGAAGAAGAAAAAGAAGATGAATAGAACGATGATATATATATACTAGATACAAGCAAGCAGTTTAGTTTTATTTATAGAATTTATTAATTATTTTTATTAAATTTATATTAATGTCATATAAATTTTAAATAAATATCATATTTTAATTAAATAATTTATTTATTTCTGTTTAAGTTTATGTTTGTTCTAGATTTTGAATTTGGGAGGGACAACAAGAGATTATATATTATATGTTTAATTTAATATTAAATATTATACGTAGAATTTAAATTTAAGTTTCTTGTTAGTTTTTTTAAAAAACAATTTATTGCTAATTCACAGTAAATTATATTATATATTTAATATGATATTATTCTAATAAGTCAGTTTAAGTTTAATTAAATTATATTTAAGTTATAAAACATATGATTTTATTATTTAAAAATAATTATTATTATAAAATATCTCAAAAATATCATATTATAATTTGTTTAATTATTTATTATTTTAAAATAATTATTATTGTATAATATCTCAAAAATATCTTATTTTAATTTTTTAATTATTTATTTTATTTTATTTAAGTTTGAATGTTAACAAACTACCGTTAAATATAAGAATATTTTGTTAAATATAAGAATATTCCGTTAAAGTTAACCTTATAAAAATAAAAAAAACTGTTAAAATCAAGAATTTCCGTTATCTACACATTTATTATATAGAAGAGATATATATATATATATAATTAGAAAAAACATTTAACTATTATAAAAAAAAAAGTTAAAAACACAAAAAATGTATGTAGAATTACCAAAATAACCTTAATAATAAAACTGAATGACAAAATTGACCTTACAAATAATACGAAACTAAACAACACTAAAGTTTAGTAAAACATGAGGCATTTTATCATAAGTATAAAAGATTACGGAAAAATTAATCACATAAACTTAACTTAGAATGAGCTAATCCCATAAATTTTGGGAAGCATTGGAAATCTCATATTTTTGTAAAAAAGAATAAAATCATATTGTATGTAATTTCTACATTTTTAACAGAATCAATAAGATAGGTTATTAGACCACTAAAGACACTATTAAGTAGAACTGTACATAGTTTTCCTAACGAAAAGTACCACAATTGGTATTCAAGATGGTTCAAAATTTACCCACCAATGGTTAGGAAAATACATTCTCTCGTCTTTTGAAACTACTTAAAACCTTTTTTATTTTTTCCTTTCTCAAAACCACTGAAATACTTTTACAAAAGCAACTATGATAATATCGATAATTATACGGACAAACTGGATTGGGAATAATGCTTCTTGTGAGGGTAGCAATAGAGATGAAGACTAATAACTCCTCTCTCTAGATTCATACTTTAGATAAATACCAATAACAGAACAATAATTTATTATTAGTAATAAAAAAAAGTCTAGGATGAAAGTGTAAAGATTTTATTTGTTCATATTGTTTAATATTTTATCCCTAATAAGAAAAACTTTACTCTCATAGTCATACTTAAAAATTGGAATTTGCATAGTCTTTTAGGTCACATTGTCGGGACATGATAATGGATCTTTTATGTATTGGGCCTAACTTTTGTTGGTAACATTCGAGGCGACCCTCTTGAAACGTCCAACTGTGTTCATGGACTAAAGTCCATTTTGATGCGTCTAAACTCCCCTTAGAGCGGTCCATTATGGGACGATCATAAGAAAAAAGAACCATATTGATAATATCTCCTATTATGTACCTTTTTAATATATATATATATATCACTACATGAAAAAAAATATATATATTTATAACACTTAAAAACTGCTAACTGGGAGTATTGATAACGCTTCTGAAAATGCTAACATAACCCCTGTTATTAAAAGTCTTATTTTTTCTATAACAGTGTTCGAATGTTATGTCCAATGTTATCTTAAACTATTCAATAACACATTTTTAGTTGCAATAATATTCAAATAATAACATTTTGTTAGAGTATTTGATTATAAGTTTGAAGTTTAATCTTATACTTTTTGTATAACACTTTTCAACTGTTACATTTGATTATTTTGAAAGCGTTTTTAGTTTGTTATATTATATAAATCATAACAATTTGTTACGCTTATAATAAGTTTCTAAATCATAACATATTAAGGTTTTTTATTGTGATAATGATACTTATAAGTTTTTTTTAATTAAAAGATTTTCATTATTGTATTTTGATAAAAAAAAAAATCAAAATTAATCATAAAATGTAATTCTCAATAGAATGACAAACCATAAGTATTACATTAAACAATAATTAATTCAAACCATGAATGTGTCTACTTCATGAGATCTTAGTTCTAACTTAAGTTTGAAAGCATAACATAATAAAGTTTTATAATCTTGAACATTTTTTACTTCAAAAATGAAAAACAAAAACATTACAAGATACACAAAAGTAAACTATGCATGAAACTTGCTCCATCCTTCAATTCGTCATCCTTTGTGCACTTGTCTTTGTTGTGAGTCCATTTGCTTAGCTACACCAAAATTTAAATAATTAATGCTTCAACTTAAAGTTAATAGTAAACTAAAAGAGTACATAAAAAAAGTTAATTACCTAATTATGACTCCATCAGCTAGCCATGCAATTATACTACCTATAACATCTTCTATAGTAGACATAATTGTTGAAGGCCTCCACATAAATGCATCATTCTCTCTCACAAGATCTATCACCACTTTCATAGCACTAGGCCCAAGAGTAACATGGTGAACCTCATCCTTTGGGTCTTTTGAAATAAAATAGCCTTTTGTAATAATTTCTCCAGATCCAATCAAATCTAATATTTTGCATTTGGAGCCAAATGTGTGGTTCTTGACACTCTAACAATATATCAATAAAACAAATTCAGCAACAGTAAATGATTTTATATTGAAAATTATATGTTTTAAATTTTATCATTTTCACATAATTAGTATCATAATTACGTGAGTGGAATGAACATGAAATGGTAACCAACAATAAGTAAAATTTTGATAAGACTATGTAATGGTAAATACATAATTGTATTAACCAAAATATAATTGAATTGTTTATAAACCTAAAAGGTACACATCGAATAGTAGCTTACTTCCATTTTAACACACCTAAACAAAAATACAAAATAGCTCTATCTCAATTCTCTACAAAAGATTTACATAACTTCACAAAGCAAAAGGTTAAAAGTTAAATCAATCATAAAAATAATAAAATAAAAGACCAATTTTTAAATTTTTTTCATACATTAATAAAATTAAATATGACAATAAAAAAAAAGCAACCAAATATAATAACAATTGTTATCTCAAAAATCAAAAGTGAATGACATGGCAGGAATTAATTGCACGTGGCTGACACCTAGCAAAACCTGTGTTCGACTATCGACCAGGAAGACATTCGGCATTATGCGATCGGTCTCTTCATACGACCAGTCTGGTCGTATGCACGTAACACGCGGAGGAAATCTTAGGCAGTTATAATGGAATCCGAAATTCTCTCCCATGATTTCCTGAGTATCCGATTATTTAGGAAATAATATCTGTAACAAATCAATGTAAATCTTCTCTGAGCTTATAAATACAAGAAGAGGGCTCAGGGAAAATGATCCCTTTTTCTTTTTCTGACTTCTAAATCGCTGGAGATTAGAGTTATCAGGTCAATCATATTGTATTGTTCTTCAGAGGCTGGTGAAACTCATTGAACCCTAGTTCTTTGATCACTTCTTTGGATCTCACATCAATAACAATCTAAGTGGACGTAGGTTATTACCAGATCCTGGGGCCGAACCACTATAAAATATCGTGTTCTTATTATTTTCGTCATCACGTTCTTTTCAACGCATTCATCCACGTCAAGCGTATTTTGACTCCGTGTCAGTTGCCCAAAATTAGGGTCAACATTCTGGTGCTTTCATTGAGAGCTTGATATATCACCGTTGAGAAAAATAATGGCGAAAACTGCAAGGAAAACTGGACAGGCGGCCGCCGCTGCACCATCAAACCCGCCTCCTCCTCCTCCTGCAAGCGTGGCTGAGGATGAGCCACATTTAGACTTTGAGGAGGAAGAAATGGATGACGCGATGCTAAAAAGTACTCTGGGGGCGTTGCATGAAGAGCTGGCCAATCTGAGGGCCAGTCAGGAAAGTGCTGCCGAAATCATGGCGCGGCAGCAAAAAGAGATTGAACGCCAGCGCGCGGAGTTAAGTGAGAGGCAGGCGGAGATGGACCGTCGCCAGAGCGAAGCCATGGCAGCCCTCGAGGTAGCCTTGCAATTGGCTAGGAATCAGGCTGCACCTGCCTCGCAGCCTAATCAACCTGCGAATGGGCCACTGCACAGGGGTCCCAATCCTAGCCCGCCTATCCAACCCTCGAGCCCGCAAAGGCCCGAGCAGCCTCAGGTGCCTCATGACAATGTCCCACTGGACCCTGAGGCACAGCCTCCATCCCAAGCTGGTCGCGGCAATCCCCCGCATCAGAGGCAGAATAGGACCGAGCATCAGCCTCGTAGTCCTAGACGCCATAGGGGCGACGAGCCGAACCTTCCGAACAGAGGACAGCATCCTCCTGGTAACAGGAGGAACTCAGAGATAGGCTCTGCGATCCGAGGACCCCCACGGCATGATAATGCATGGGGACCTAACGACTAATGCAGGCCACCCTCTAATGCTCGGGACGTTTCAGCCCGGGAAGGAAATCGAGGAAACAGTCGATCCCGTCATAGCCAATCGCGATTCAGAGATGGAAATGGTTATGATGAGGCCGATTCCGGCAAGGGAAATGTCGGTCGGAGGAATGACGACAGAGGTGGAAACAGGAATCAGCCACCTCAAGATGACCAACCCGGTAGACGGGACGCTGGGGGGCAATCTAGGCAAAATAACGTCTTCAACCGGCTCGGAGCTAGCGAGCATCGGAGAAGAGACGGGGATTTGAGAGATGTGCTCAATGACCACGGTGAGCGACATGGCGAGAACATCCCCCCAGCAACAGAGGCCACATCGATTCCTATCGCTGTGCAAGCCCAGATAGATGCCCTCAACCAGATGGTGCAACAGCTGGTCGGGGGAAGAACATCTCATATCGACCACGACAGGAGGAAAAGCACTCCTTTCGTCTAGAGGATAGCTATGGCAGAGACTCCTAGCAAGTTTAAAATGCCTACGCTTCCGAACTTTGATGGGTACGGTGACCCGGTATCTCACGTTAATAAGTTTGAGATACAAATGGACATTCAGAAAGTGTCCGAAGATGCTTGGTGCAGGATCTTCCCTGCAACACTTTCTGATGCCGCGCAGGAGTGGTTTTTTAAGTTCCCTCCTGCGAGCATAGTTTCCTGGGAGATGTTTGTAAGGGAGTTTTACGGACAGTTCTATGCAGGTCGTGTGCATCCGATCGAGGCAAACCAGCTGGTTGAAATTCGCCAGCAGGATGGAGAATCGCTGAAGGACTACATCCAACGCTTTATGCGAGCAGTAGCTGGAGCAAAGACAGTGGAGGACGAAGGAAAAATGATGGCCATAACCGCGGGGGTTAGGCGTCGCACCCCTCTCTGGAAAAGCCTCCGGAAGGATGGGGTTAGAACTACCCAGGAATTCTTGGACCGGGCTGATCGCTACATCAAGCTCGAAGATGCCATAGCTGACGATGGAAAGCCTTCAGGCAAGGATAAGAAAACAGCCGAGCCTGCCAAAGCCGCCAATGGGTCTAAACCTAATGGCAACAGCAAGGGCAATGGGAACGGCAACGGCAATGGCAAGAATAGTGGAAAACGGCCACACAATGAGCCTTCCACCTCCGACAATAAACGAGCCAAGGGTAACCGTTATGAACCTCGGTTCACTAACTACACTACCCTTGTTGAGTCTCGGGGAGAGGTTTATCAGGCCACGAGTTCCAGTGTGCCTTATAAGAAGCCTGCCCCCATTCGGAAGGATATTTCGAAAAGAGACACTACCAAGTTCTGTCGTTATCATAATGACTACGGACATGACACAAACGAATGCAACCAGTTGAAGGATGAAATCGAGTTCCTTATTAGACAAGGACACTTGAGAAGATACGTACGGGCCTCGGGAAATTCCCAACGAGAAGCTCTAGGTGGCAACGAGCAAGCGCCCACACGCCAACGCTCGCCACCTTTGCAGCCTGCCCCCGTGACTGGCACACTGTTAACCATTTGTGGAGGCCCGCACCTCGCGGGAAATAGCGGAAAGGCCAGGGAACGATACGCTCGGACTCTGCGCCACGACCAGGACATCGAGATGATGACTGTGGAGGACCGTGCGCCAAAAAAGGCTCGGTCAGAAGAGGGCGAAATAACCTTCTCTGATAGCAATGCCCAACATGTCCGGTTCCCACATTCCGATCCGCTGGTCGTGGATATCCAAATGGCCAACATGATGGTGAAGAGAGTGCTGGTCGATACAGGAAGTTCTGTGAATATCCTGTATAAGTCTTCGCTGGAACGCATGAAACTGTCCGTTAAGGACCTGGAGCCCTGCAGCCAAACAATATACGGCTTCTCTGGTGAGGGACTCGCCCCCGCCGGATCAATCAGACTACCAGTGACGACAGGTACAGCGCCTGCTACCAGGACATTACTCGCTACTTTTATAGTAGTCGATTGTCCTTCGGTGTACAATGCCGTCATTGGGAGGCCCATACTGGTTGATCTACGGGTTGTCACCTCCATGTGGCACTTGGCCATGAAATTCCCGACAGACACAGGGGTAGGACGCGTGTTGGGAAACCAGAGGGAGGCCAGAGAGTGCTTTAACGCCTCAGTGACGAAGGCGAAAAAGGGAACATTAAAGAGCACTACCACAGATAGGTTGCAGATGGCAATTGATACACAAGCCCAATCCGGTGATGAAGTCACCAAATAGGGTGTTGCTCAAAGTGAGGATAGAGATCTAGATCCTCGCTTTGGGGATTTTGAAGAGAACGTTGGACCCGTCGAGGACCTGAAAGAGGTCCAACTCGACGAAAAAGACCCGACCAAAGTCATGAAGGTCGGGAAAAACCTAGAACCAACCACAAAGTATGCACTGGTGGAATTTTTGCGGAAGAACCAGGAAGTCTTTGCCTGGTCGCACATAGACATGGCTGGGATAGACCCTGTAGTTATCAGCCATGTCCTGAATATAGACAAGACTTTTCCACCCGTGCAGCAAAAAAGAAGGCTGCTCGATAAAGATCGATCGAGAGCCTTAAAGGAAGAAGTTGAAAGGTTAAAGGAGAATGGGTTCATCAGGGTGGAGTTTTATCCATCATGGGTCTCCAATCCAGTGCTGGTTCCCAAGCCTAATGGCAAATGGCGAACCTGTGTGGATTTTACAGACCTCAATAAAGCCTGCCCAAAAAACTGCTTCCCACTCCCCAGAATCGACCAGTTGGTCGATGCTACTGCAGGACACGAGATCCTCTCCTTCATGGATGCATATTCAGGCTACAACCAAATTAGCATGCATCCCCCTAATGAGGATCACACCAGCTTTCGGACCGATACAGGCTTATACTGTTATAAAGTAATGCCCTTCGGACTAAAAAACGCAGGTGCGACTTACCAGCGGCTAGTCAACCACATGTTTAAAGAGCTGATCGGAGTAAACATGGAGGTGTACGTGGACGACATGCTGGTAAAGTCTAAGAAGGAAGAAGGGCATGTGAAGGATTTACAAGAATGTTTTGATGTACTGAACAAGTACCAGATGAAACTAAATCCTCTCAAATGTTCCTTCAGAGTTGGATCAGGGAAGTTTTTGGGGTTCATTGTAAATTCAAGAGGAATCGAGGCCAACCCCGACAAAATAAAAGCCCTGATCGACATGAAATCGCCATAAAAGATCAAAGATGTACAAAGTTTAACCGGGAGAATCGCAGCCCTAAGTAGATTTATTTCGAAGTCAACAGACAAATGCGTCCCTTTTTTCAATCTACTTAGGGGCAATAAGAAGTTTGAATGGACAGGACACTGCGAGCAAGCTTTTCAGGCCTTGAAAGCACACATGGCACAGCCTCCCATTTTATCAAAGCCAATCGAAGGAGAAACTTTGTTCATTTACCTGGCGATCACGGAAGTTGCTGCGAGTGCGGTACTAGTACGAGAGGAAGAAGGCGTACAAAAAGCAGTTTACTATGTAAGCAAGAGGCTGATCGGAGCAGAACTAAGATATCCACCCATCGAAAGGTTGGCATACTGCTTAATCCTGGCCTCAAGAAAACTGCGCCCTTACTTCCAAGCCCATCCTATCACAGTTTTAACCGACCAGCCCCTTCGGCAAGTCCTCCAGAAACCAGAAGCGGCTGGGCGCTTATTAAAATGGGCAGTCGAACTAGGGCAGTTCGATATCACATATTCACCGCGAGCAGCAGTAAAAGGAAAAGTCTTGGCTGATCTTATTGCAGAGTTCACCGAACTCCCAAACAACGAGCAGTGCGAATAGCCTAGTGCGCCTGAGCCTCATGAGAAAGCTCCTTCGTGGAAGTTATTCACGGATGGGTCGTCCAACGAATCCCACGCAGGAGCGGGAGTGATATTGATTACGCCGGAAGGACATCGATTTCACTGCGCCATTAGGTTCGACTTCACCGCATCAAATAATGAAGTCGAATACGAAGCACTCCTCACTGGATTGAGAATGGCGAAAGACTTGAGCATAAAGACGCTTGATATTTACAGTGATTCACAGCTGGTAGTGAATCAAGTTCTAGGGGAATATCAAGCGCGAGGCCTAAAAATGGTGGCCTATTTAAATAAAACCAAAGACCTGCTAGCCCAGTTCACGAAGTATACCCTCCAACAAATACCGCGGGATCAGAATTCAAACGCAGATGCCTTAGCCAAACTCGCGAGCGTGAAAGATGCTGACACTTTGAATGTAACGACCCAAATTCAGTGTTTAGGCTTAAGGGCCTGGGGAAGTGTGCCTGGAGGGCATAAGGGGATTTTGTGTGTGACTTTAATGAGCTTAATGCATGATTACGATTTATTGCACGTTATGTGATTAGTTGATTAATTGAGATGCATGACTATGTGAATTAGTATGCATGTAGACCTGATTGTCTTAGTATGAGCATGATTGTAATCTGGCCATGTTTGGGCATATCTGTGATAATTGTACTATGTGAATTGTGCCATGTGAGTGTGATGATTTTATCAGGATGCACGCATCGAGACGGTCCTAGTGGCCAGTTAGTCTAAAAGTCACAACGGGATGTTGTACCCGGCTTGGGAGGAGCCTAGGGGTACTTCGGGAATCTTATAAGTTGAGTTTAGAAAGAGTGATTAGTTATTGGTATTTTGGTAACCATTTGTAACTGCTGTGAGTAACAAGTTTTAAGATAGGAAGTGGTAGAATTGAAATGAAAGTGTTAAGACTTAAGTACCCTTGAAGGTTTAGCTTAGAAGGATTAGTAAGGAGGGGTAATTTGGTCTTTTGGCAAGGCAAATAGGCATTTTGCAGCTGGGATTTAGGGGGTACGGTTTGGGCATTTGGGTTCACTTGTGGCTTTGATAAAATTAGAAGAGAAGGAAAAGAAGAGGAGAGAAAGGCTAGGGCAAAGAAGAAGAGGTGTGGAAGGGGCTAAAGTGGGAAGCTTAGAAGGAGATCAAGGGAACTTTTAGGGTGGATTCTACTCTTGAGGTAAGGATCTTATGCTTATTTAAGTTTGTTTTCTGTGTTGGTTGAGGAATTTCATGCTTGAGTTAAGATTTTCATGGGTTTTGGTTTGGGTTGTTGAATTTGAAATCAAAGGAGTGGATCTTGTGTGTGTTGATGTTTTGGATTTGATTCTAGTGTTTATGGGGTGTTAGATTGTTCATATGAGGTTTGGATTTGAGTTTTGGGGTTTAGGTTTTGGTTTGGGGTGATTTGGAGAGGTTAAAGCTCGGGAAAAATTGCAGGAAAAACCCAGAATTTTGGGTCTGCGAAGGTGTGCCGCGGCAGGGTTTTTGTGTGCCGCGGCAAGGGAGCTTCTGTCTGATGGGTGCCGCGGCACAAGGCAATTTTCAGGATATCTTTTTTGGCAATTTTAGGTCTTAGCTCCGGGGGTTCGGGGGATGCCTCCGGGGTGTTGTTTTAAGGTTTTAGAGGTCCCGAGAGTGCGGGATTGGTCCCGGGAAGTGGTTTTGGGTTTGGTTAGTATTAAAAGTGTTTTATGTGTGTTGTGACTAGGATTTCGGAGAGGCTCGTGCTAGAGGACTGTGCTCGTGACCGTGGTGCATCGGAAGGCACGGAATACAAGTAAGAAAACCGTAACACCCGAGATTAGGGCATGGCCCCACTGTGTGATTGTAGGGCATGGCCCTGGATTGTATTACGTGCAAATGCTTAACCTTAAATGAACCGTGATGTGTGTGAATGTTTATTTTGAATGTACTATATGTGTGATTATGATGAAATGAACGGCAAGGGCCGAGTACGGCGTAGGCCGGGGCGGCCGTGGGGCCGAAAGTAACACACAGCACATGGGATGCTTATATTCAGGGTGGGACCCAAGGGATACATGAGTTATCCTCGCGGTGAGAACCGAAACCCCAGGCTTGGTAAGGCCTCTGGGGTGGCATGGCCGTACTTGTTTATTGTGATGGTTTTTCCTATTTATCAGTGAATTATGTCAGCTATATGATTTGCATATGTTATGTGTTATTTGGGTTTTCTTGCTGGGCTTCGGCTCACGAGTGCTCCGTGTGGCAGGTAAAAGCAAGGAGTCAGTCAACCGGCCATGAGTATGGAGAGCGTGGGGGCGGCGCGTACATGTTCGGCCTGCCCGACTGCTTTGGTTGGGGGCATTTTGTATATGGCTGTATTTAACCATTCTTTTGATAGCTGATCAAATGTAAATCTATTTTTGAGTTGTAAACATTTTGTAAACCTTATTTTGGGATCCCAGATGTTTTATATTTAACGTTTTCAATGAAGTTGACCATTTTAAAAGAATACAGCCTTAAACTCTGGTTTAATCACACTTTTGGTTTTAGAAACCACTTTGAGTCAATTAAATGCACAATTTCTGTTTTAAACTCACTTAGTAACGGCTCTAAGGTAGTAGGGCGTTACATTGAACATTGTGCCAGTAGAAAGATTGAGTGAGCCAATCATACGAGCAATTGAAGCCAGTATGGAAATTCGAATGGAGGATACATGGATGGCACCTTACTTGGAGTATCTGACAAAAGGTATACTACCAACAGATAGAAACAAGGCCAGAACTCTGCAAAGGTAAGCCGCTAGGTACATACTGGTCGATGGTGTTATTGTTGGATTAGCTTATACAAGATCTTTATTTATTTTCATGTATATCTAATATTAAACAAATTAATACGAGATAGCCTAAAACATGTTTCTAAAATTGAATTCAAAGAGAAACAAAGAATAGAATACTTACAGTATACGCAGCGGAATTAAAGAGTCCTTCCTTCAGTTTCTCTAACTCTTGTATCCTTTCTGTCGCAGAGTATTATCAAGAAACTGAACCGATCTTCTATTTTCTTCACGATCTTCCAATGTATCCTTAGAACCACCTAGACTAGTGTGGGCAATTCTCAACACATGAGATAGATATAGAGAGAAGAAGAGAAAATAACAAAGTGGCTTAGAAAAGGACTTGTGTTTAGAGAGAATATAAAACTATAAGAAAATCTGACTTGTGACTTATCTGTCGTCTCTGAAATCTTCTCTCTAAGCACTCCTTTTATAGACTCAATTAGGCCATTTAATTCAATTAAAAAATCAATAAAATAACAGTCATTTTGAAGCCCCAGGTCGAAATTATCATGGGCTATAGGCCCGTGAAATTTCTCATTTGATTATAAGCCCATTGGACTTAAAATCAAGGCTTGCATTATTTTCTATTGATTTAATTAATTAAATAATTATTTAAATCCTTTATCAAATTAATTATTTATAATTTGAACCTTGATTTAAACTTATTTATTAATTTAGATACCAATTTATCTTAATTAATAAATTTGCCATAATTTCTCTTTTCTTCTCAAAATTACACAACTCTGTGAAACTATCCAAAATTGACCTGGTCAACTTTGATAATTCTAATTGATGATTAAATCAATTAATTGAGACTATCTAGATGATTTTATCCAAGGTACAATGGGGACCATGGGCCTATGAAATCAAGCTCCAATAAGTTATCATAAATCTAACAAATAAATTTACTAACTTATTAATTCCTCGTGACTCCAATATAGACTTGGAATTGCACTCTTGAATTCATAGAACGCTCTATAACAAATATAGATACGCTATTAATTATCCATTGTTACAACCATAATTGTCACTCAATCCTCTATAGATGGTCTACAATGAGATAGGACTAAAATACTGTTTTACCCCTCATTGTATTTTATCCTTAAAACACTTAGTTCCTTGTAAATGATATTTCAGTAAACTAATTTAATTACTGAAATTAGATCTCTATCATTTAACACCTTGAACCAAACTAAAAGGAAACCATCGTTTCACTTCTTCATCAGAAGCTATAGATGTTCATATCTATGATTAACACTCCCACTCAATTATACTACCGAGTTCCCAAGATGTGAGTATGGGTTAGTCCGTAGGGTAAGCTGGTAACGAACAAGTCAAAGAACTCAAATAATATAATCAGTTAGAATACTAACCACTCAGAATTGAGATTGAATTGACCTATGGTCAACTATATGATATGACTAGAATAGATAATAACGGTATGTTTACTTATCTTATCAACTGTCAATATCGGTCCTGTCCGATGTAACAAATACATCCAATCTTATCTACTTTGCTAATGTTCTGGAAAGAACATAACACTGTAATGTGTAAGTAGATCATATCGTAGATTGGCAAGTCAGTGTAAATCTGGTGCACTGACTAATCTTAGGACTAACTTATTTTGAACATATAATCATATTTATATTCCACTGTGATTACGTCACTATAAATAAGATTAGCTATATGCTCGGGATTTAATAGAAGTTTATATTAAACAAATAATCATGAAAATAAAACATGTGAGCAAAGTGATTGACCAAGTCAAAAAATGATTTCTATTCTTTTATTGATAATAAAATGAGATTTCAAAGAATTTGGGTTTTAATTAGGGCATAAAACCCCAACAAATTAACTTTGGTTAATTGTTGATAAATCCTATTTAAATTAAATTAATATTTTTTTTTTCAAATTAACCTAAAACCAAGTTGATTGTTGATAAATGAAATTTAAATTAACTATTGTTAATTGTTGATAAATTTCATTTAAATTGACTTATTTTTTGTAAAAATTTAATTAATTTGAATTTTTTCGATAAATTCTAGATAATTAATTGTGGTATTTTTTCAAATGAAATAAATTGTGGTATTTTTGCATAAATTCATAGAATTGCTCATATAGTAACATGATTAGGCCCATCCAATTATAACATGTCTGTTTGCACTATATGTGGTATTTTTTGCAATTGGGCTTAGATGCATATAGTGGCCCATATGTTTGCTAGATATATGATATTTTTGCCAAATAAAATATTCATAAAATGATAGGTTTTATTTGGGCCCATTAGAAAATGTAAAGTTTAAATTCTTCTCTTGTGGGTGATTCCACTTGTGAAGGCCTATTTGCTTTGCATGACTATAGTGGGCCTAATCAATTAATAACAATTAATAAAACGAAGGTTTAAATTCCTGTCTTTTGGACCTTGTATGGAAGATAGGGGGCCTTTGTAGTGGGAACGACATACTGGACCCAGCCCTCCTCCATACAAGCCCAATTGTTAAGGCCCATTTACCTGAGTTGGACTTAATTGTATAGGTTCATTATATTAGTTAAACCTAAATATTGATTAGCAACAAATTAATTCTAAATTAATTGAATTTGTTTCAATGTGACACTTTAGAATTAATAAGAAATTATAGGACTTTGGTTTTAAAAATTTTAATCTGTTTAATTTTTTTTTGGAAAACCATAGTCATTAATTTTCTAAAAATAAATAATAAAAATACTAATTTTAATTTTATAATGAGCTTATTTTAAGAATTTTATTCGATCTCCACCGTTGGTTTAACATAGTCAATAGCTTAATGGGGCCTCGAGGCGCTTTGATTCGTCCCCCTACGAAAGGTGTTCATTAGTTATTTTGACAAGGTTAGATTTCGAAAGATAGATAATTATAGGTCAAATTCTACTAGACTCACCCCTACGGTGACTACTAGGACTAAATCTATGATTATTGAAACCGTGGGTCTAGCTCATAAAATAAGAGATTTTGTTTTCTTATTTTGATCGAATAGTAGGTTGTTAATAGTGGTGTCCATTATTAAATGAGTTTACAACTCTATTTAACTAGTGGTATTTTTTACTCTCGCCAACCGGGACAAGGATATCATAGATTAGTTAAAAACCTAAAGAAATAGAGATATGATTGTTTTTGGTATTTTTTTCTCATATCTTACATATTTTTGGTATATGTTGTGCTATTTCTTGAAATTTGTGTGAATAGAAGTTTTATTGAGCAAATGTGATTGATTTCTATTTTATTGATAATTTGTAGTTTTAAGCTAAGTAGTGTTTGTGTCTACTCCCATCCCTTCTCAACTTTCGATGGAGAAACTCACTAAAAAAAAAAAAAAACTTCCTTAATTGGAAGCAGAATATCAACATAGAGTTGATTGGTGACAACTCTGAATTCGTCATGATTGAGGAATCCCCAGAACGAGCACCGTGTCCGTACGTTAGTGATGGCACCGTCAATGCTCGTGATGGTACCGTAAATGCTTAGATAGCACTGTCTCTGCACGTTCATGATGGCACCGTAAATTCTTGGATGGCACCGTGTCTGCACGTTCGTGCTCAACTCAACTATGGTCTGACGTAACTCATGAACAAGCTTCAGATTATTGAACCTGTCATGGGTGGACCTAGTAAAGGAGGTGAAAATAAGACTACTGATGTTGTTGCTCATCTAGCTAAGGCTGAAGCTAACCAAGCTTCATCTTCGAAAGCTGGAAACAAGAGGAAAGGTGGACAATAAACAACCCCAAGCCTGCAAAGGCTGCAAAGACGAGTGCACAACCAAGTGCACAGACGCCTAAGGGAAAGAACATGAAAAACAAGAAAGGTAAAGATAAATGTTTTCACTGCAAAGAGAAGGGGCATTGGAAACGAGATTGCCCCAAGTTTCTAGTAGCGAAAAACAAAGGTAATGATTATAGTTCATTTATCTTAGAAACATGTGTTTTAGAGAATGATAAATCCGTTTGGATTATTGATTCTGGATCTACCAACCATGTTTGTAACTCTTTACAGCTTCTTGAATCGTGGGAGGAAGTGAATGAAGGCGGCTTAAAGCTTAGAGTTGGGAACGGAGCGTTCGTTGCGGTCCAAGCTAGAGAAAGAGCTCGTCTGAAGTTCGGAAATAAATTTTTAATTTTAAAAGATGTATTTTTTATTCCGGATTTTAGTAGAAATTTAATTTAAGTTTCCATGTTGCAATTAGAACGATTTGTTATGGATTTCACAAGTTTTAATATATCTATTTCTTTCAATGGATCACAATAGTGTATTGCATGTTTGGAAAACGGGCTTTATATTCTGCGACCTAACGAACCCCTCACTCTTAACAATGATTTATTCAAAGTAGCTAAACCTAGGACCAATAAACGTCAAAAGACCGATAACAATAATATGACGTATTTATGGCACTTGAGACTAGGTCACATTGGCTATGATAGGATTCAAAGACTTACAAAGGACGGACCTTTGAGGGAACTCACCTTAGGTGAATTACCTGTCTGTGAATCTTGTCTAGAAGGCAAACTGACCAAGCGTCCATTCTCTGCAAAGGGTGATAGGGCCAAAGAACCACTTGGTCTTGTGCATTCAGATGTTTGTGGACCTTTGAATATACAAGCCAGGGGTGGTTTTGAGTATTTCGTCACTTTCATTGACGATTACTCTAGATACTCATGTCTTTACCTAATGCATAGGAAATCAGAAACATTTTCAAAGTTTCAGGAATTCCTAGCAATGGCTCAGAACCAATTAGGTAAAAGGTTAAAGATCTTGCGATCTGATAGGGGTGGAGAATATTTGGATATGCAGTTCCAAGATCATTTAACTGAACTTGGGATTTTATCACAACTTACTGCCCCAGGTACTCCGCAACAAAATGGTGTAGCGGAACGCCGAAACAGAAATTTATTGGAAATGGTTAGATGCATGCTTAGTTACTCAACTCTACCAACTTCGTTCTGGGGACATGCAATTGAAACCGCAAATGACATTCTCAATGTCGTGCCGTCAAAATCAATCCCCAAAACACCTTTAGAACGCTGGAATGGTCGTGAACCTAGTTTACGCCATTATAGAATCTGGGGGTGTCCCGCTCACGACCTGAGGAAAAAGGAGGGAAAGCTAGAACCGCGAACTGAAGTTTGCATGTTTTTTGGCTATCCTAAAGGTACTCGGGGTGGACTTTTCTACAGTCATTCAGAAAAGAAAGTGTTTACTTCTACAAATGCTACTTTCTGGAAAATGACTATGTCAAGAACTTTAAACCTCGCAGAAAAGTAGTTTTAGAGGAGATGGTTAAATAATTGACTCCAACCAATGTTCCATCGTCATCAATGCGTGTTGATGATGAAATTCCCACTCTTCATGTACAACCGACGCAAGTCGATTTAAATGAAGAAAGTACCACTGTTCCTGAGCAAACAGTCACGGAGCCTCGTCGTAGTGGGAGGGTTTCTAGAAACCCAGTTCGCTATGGTTTGGATGGTGAAACCAATATGGTTGTTGGTGACACTAGTGATGATGATCCATTGTCTTTCAAACAGGCAATGGCTAGCCCTGAAAAGGAACTATGGCTCGAAGCCATGAAACAGGAAATGGAGTCTATGTACTCAAATTCCGTCTGGGATCTTGTGGAAGCACCTAGTGACTTTAGGGCCATTGGGTGCAAGTAGATTTACAAGAAGAAACGAGGTGTTGATGGAAATATCGAGACTTATAAAGCTCGATTAGTGGCAAAGGGTTATACCCAAAGAGAAGGCGTGGACTATGAGGAAACTTTTAGTCCGGTAGCCATGCTCAAATCCATTCGCATCCTCCTATCCATAGCAGCCGCTCTCGACTATGAGATTTGGCAAATGGACGTCAAGACAGCTTTTCTTAATGGAAAGCTTGACGAGGTCATTTATATGGATCAACCAGAAGGATTTAAAGTATCTGGACAAGAAGGAAAAGTTTGTAAGTTAAATAGGTCCATCTATGGACTTAAGCAAGCTTCTCGTTCCTGGAATCTTAGGTTTGATGAAATAATCAAAACCTATGGCTTTGAACAAAATATTGATGAGCCCTGTGTTTACCAACTGAAGGCAAATCAAATAGTGGTATTCCTGGTTCTTTATGTAGATGATATCTTACTCATTGGAAACAATGTTAAGAAATTATCAGATGTGAAGAATTGGTTGAGCACTCAATTCCAGATGAAGGATTTGGGTGAAGCAAGTTATGTTCTAGGTATCTAGATCATCAGGGATAGAAAGAACAAACTTTTAGCTCTATCTCAAGCAGCTTACATTGATAAAGTGCTTGAACGTTTCTCAATGACAAATTCCAAGAAATGGCGTCTACCGTCCCACCATGGAATTCATCTTTCAAAGAAGCAGTCTCCCCAGACTCCGGAAGAGGAAGATGCAATGAGAAAAGTTCCTTACGCATCTGCAGTTGGAAGTCTGATGTATGCCATGTTGTGTACTGGACCAGATATCTGCTATGCAGTGGGAGTAGTGAGCAGGTATCAGTCAAACCCAGGACCAGAACATTGGATAGAAGTTAAGCATATCCTGAAGTATTTGAGATGAACTAGGGATTATATGTTAGTCTACAAGGGTGGTGTTCTGAACCTTGTAGGCTACACCGATTCAGATTTTCAGACTGATGTCGATGACAGAAAGTCTACTTCTGGAATGGTGTTTACTCTTGGGGGTGGAGCTGTGATTTGGAGAAGCGTAAAGCAGTCCGCAATCTCAGATTCCACCATGGAGGCTGAGTACATAGTCGCGTCAGAAGCAGCTGAGGAAATAGTCTGGCTAAAGAAGTTTTATTCGGATCTTGGTGTTATTCCAGAAATGGATAAACCGCTTGTGTTGTTTTGTGACAATACAGGAGCGATAGCCAACTCGAAAGAACCTCGAAGTCACAAGAGGAGTAAGCATATAGAAAGGAAGTATCACATTATTCGAGAATATGTGGCCAGGGGAGATGTGAAGGTTATGAAGATTGCAACTGAAGACAATCTTGCGGATCCGTTTACAAAGACACTACCAGAAGCTACATTTGATAAGCATATCAAGGAAATGGGATTAGTAGAATTAAGGCATTAGTTTTAATTAGTGCAAGTGGGAGTTTGTTGGGGTTTTATGCCCTAATTAAAACACAAATTCTTTGAAATCTCATTTTATTATCAATAAAAGAATAGAAATCATTTTTTGACTTGGTCAATCACTTTGCTCACATGTTTTATTTTCATGATTATTTGTTTAATATAAACTTCTATTAAATCCCGAGCATATAGCTAATCTTATTTATAGTGACGTAATCACAGTGGAATATAAATATGATTATATGTTCAAAATAAGTTAGTCCTAAGATTAGTCAGTGCACCGGATTTACACTGACTTGCCAATCTACGATATGATCTACTTACACATTACAGTGTTATGTTCTTTCCAGAACATTAGCAAAGTAGATAAGATCGGATGTATTTGTTACATCGGACAGGACCGATATTGACAGTTGATAAGATAAGTAAACATACCGTTATTATCTATTCTAGTCATATCATATAGTTGACCATAGGTCAATTCAATCTCAATTCTGAGTGGTTAGTATTCTAACTGATTATATTATTTGAGTTCTTTGACTTGTTCGTTACCAGCTTACCCTACGGACTAACCCATACTCACATCTTGGGAACTCGGTAGTATAATTGAGTGAGAGTGTTAATCATAGATATGAACATCTATAGCTTCTGATGAAGAAGTGAAACGATGGTTTCCTTTTAGTTTGGTTCAAGGTGTTAAATGATAGAGATCTCATTTCAGTAATTAAATTAGTTTACTGAAATATCATTTACAAGGAACTAAGTGTTTTAAGGATAAAATACAATGAGGGGTAAAACGGTATTTTAGTCCTATCTCATTGTAGACCGTCTATAGAGGATTGAGTGACAATTATGGTTGTAACAATGGATAATTAATAGCGTATCTATATTTGTTATAGAGCATTCTATGAATTCAAGAGTGCAATTCCAAGTCTATATTGGAGTCACGAGGAATTAATAAGTTAGTAAATTTATTTGTTAGATTTATGATAACTTATTGGAGCTTGATTTCATAGGCCCATGGTCCCCATTGTACCTTTGATAAAATCATCTAGATAGTCTCAATTAATTGATTTAATCATCAATTAGAATTATCAAAGTTGACCAGGTCAATTTTGGATAGTTTCACAGAGTTGTGTAATTTTGAGAAGAAAAGAGAAATTATGGCAGATTTATTAATTAAGATAAATTGGTATCTAAATTAATAAATAAGTTTAAATCAAGGTTCAAATTATAAATAATTAATTTGATAAAGGATTTAAATAATTATTTAATTAATTAAATCAATAGAAAATAATACAAGCCTTGATTTTAAGTCCAATGGGCTTATAATCAAATGAGAAATTTCACGGGCCTATAGCCCATGATAATTTCGACCTGGGGCTTCAAAATGGCTGTTATTTTATTGATTTTTTAATTGAATTAAATGGCCTAATTGAGTCTATAAAAGGAGTGCTTAGAGAGAAGATTTCAGAGACGACAGATAAGTCACAAGAGAAGATTTCAGAGACGACAGATAAGTCACAAGTTAGATTTTCTGATAGTTTTATATTCTCTCTAAACACAAGTCCTTTTCTAAGCCACTTTGTTATTTTCTCTTCTTCTCTCTATATCTATCTCATGTGTTGAGAATTTCCCACACTAGTCTAGGTGGTTCTAAGGATACATTGGAAGATCGTGAAGAAAATAGAAGATCGGTTCAGTTTCTTGATAATACTCTGCGACAGAAAGGATACAAGAGTTAGAGAAACTGAAGGAAGGACTCTTTAATTCCGCTGCGTATACTGTAAGTATTCTATTCTTTGTTTCTCTTTGAATTCAATTTTAGAAACATGTTTTAGGCTATCTCGTATTAATTTGTTTAATATTAGATATACATGAAAATAAATAAAGATCCTGTATAAGCTAATCCAACAATTATGTACCGAAGAGGGTATTCCATGCCACTGCTCAGATGTGTTACACCAGAAAAAGCTAAGGAACTAATGAAAGAGGTGCATGAAGACTTCTGTGGGGATCATGCTGGGGGGCAAAGTTTGGCAAAAAAGATTCTAAGGCAAGGTTACTTCTGGCCAACTATGAATGAAGATTCAATGGAGTTTGTGCGAAGATGCGATAAATGTCAAATGTTCTCCAAAATTCCACGAGCAGCTCTAAACGAGTTGAAACAGATGCAGAGTACGTGGCCCTTTGTAGTATGGGGGATAGATTTGATTGGATCCCTGCCAACGGGAAAGGGTGGAGTGAAATACGCAGTTGTGGCCGTTGACTACTTCACCAAATGGGCCGAAGTTGAACCACTCGCTACCATAACGACCAAGAAAGTTCTTGACTTCATCATCAAGAACATTGTTTGCCGGTATGGTTTGCCCTGAAAGATTGTTTCAGACAACAGAACCCAATTTGACAGCGACTTATTCACCGACTTCTGCGAAAGGCACGGGATTATCAAAAGTTTTTCTTCGGTTGCGCATCCACAAGCAAACGGGCAAGTCGAGGCCGTGAATAAAACTCTTAAGGACACTCTGAAAAAGAGGCTTGAAGATGCTAAAGGAGCATGGCCAGAGCAGCTGCCTGAGGTCCTCTGGTCGTATAGAACTTCCCATCGAACAGCGACAGGTCACACCCCATTTTCCTTAGCCTACGGATATGAGGCTATGTTACCTGTCGAGTTAGATCCCCCCTCACATCGACGCATAACATACGACCAGGACCAGAATAGCCAACTGATGATGGAGTCCCTAGACTCAATTGACGAAATATGGGAGAAAGCCCAACTCCGAGTTGTTGCATACCAGCAAAAGGTCGCCCGGTACTTTAACTCAAAAGTAAAAGAAAGGAAATTCAACATCGGTGACTTAGTGCTACGACGAGTTTTCTTGAACACCTGCGACCCCACTGCTGGAGTACTCAGACCAAATTGGGAAGGACCTTACCAGATTGAAGAAGTCCTTCACCCGGGCACCTATAAACTTGCATGCCTAAACGGAGATCTCGTTCCACGCTACTGGAATGGAGAACACCTGTGCAAGTATTATCAGTAAACAGTCCTTTTTAAAGGACTGGCTTGTGTAAAATTCTACTTTTTACAAGTTTTGCAAAAAGGGTTAGCCACGTTGTATGGCTAATCGCTTATAAATGTAAGATCTTTTTCAAGATCACTCGTAAAGACATGTTTAGTCCATTTTTAATACGAGATTATAAGGGACTGTGCGCAGCCAGTCATTCTTGCCAACTTTTGTAAATTTATTTTTACAAGTATTTGTTCATTACGTGTGTTGTTTTGCTGTATTACAAGTGTTAAATTTTGCAACGAGCAGTAATGTTCGCACAGGTCGTGGTCAAAGGAAGTGACCAAGGACCTAAAGCTCCTCGATCACTTGGGGGGCATATAAGGTACATCGATAGCAAAGCGTACCACCATGAGGTACGTAAACACATGAACAAAATAAGTGAAAGCATGCTTCGGTACTTAGAGCATTTTTAAAAAATATTTTGAAAAAAGCAAACCAAAGTACTATGCTAAGTTCGGTCATGCGAACAGGTATTATAATAAAAGATTATAATATCAGAGGCAAACGTTTACACCGCGAGCATTAGTGCTCAGATGTAAGTATGAAATTAAAAGGAAAAAAACCTTTACACCGCGAGCAGTACTGCTCGGATGTAATTGTTCAAGCATAAGCAAAAGAGCTGCCCTTGCAGCAATAAAAGAAAAAAGATTGTCTTTACAAAAAGACCCGTGGGCCATAAAAGCTAAAAAAAATATAAATATTAATTTTGCTGGGGGGCAGGAGGGTCTTCTGGATTAGGAGCATTCTGGTCAGCCACAGCATCAGCAGCGGGAGTTTGGGCCTTGGCTTTCTCTTCTGCCTCCAGCCGAGCAGCACACTGCGCCATCAGCGTCCTTTGCAACCGCTCGGAGAGATAGCTAATGTCTACCTCCCGATTGTGCTTCCAGAAGTCATAAAAGCAGAGGAAGGTGGCTTCCTTGTACTTCTTCAGAGTTTTAACTCTGTCCTCTTCGAGCTCGTGCACCCGTTCCTTAAGCTTCTTTACCTCATCCCTGCTGGCGGTCAGATCGAGTGTGAGCTGTTTACACTCTTGGGTGTTGAGTGTGTAGCTCTCCTTCCATTTGTGCCGCTCATCGATGGCTTTATTCTGGGCCTCTTGACTCTCTTGAAGCTCTTGGGTAAGAGCGGCTTGGTCCTCACATAGTTGCTCGTTCAGCTTAGCCAACTCCTTGTTCTCTTCGAGTAGCTTTTTCTTCTCATCCTCAAGTGATTGCTTGGACTGAGCAAGCCTGGAGTCAAAGTTCTGCTCGCGAGAAACCAGCGCCCCAGTGCAGCACCAGCCAGCGGTCAGAGATAGCAGTCCCTGAACAAAAAACAAAAAAGTAAGGAATAGAAGTCAGAATAAATGATGAAGCAACAGAAATTGACTTACGCTGACTATTTCGTTCAACCCTCGGTTGATGATTTGGTCGGCCGTCATTGAGGCGGTTTCATTGATGGCGGCCTGGCTGCGCGTGTGCTTGGAGAGTTTGTAGATTCTTTCCCTGGCCGACCCAACCACGAGGCTGGATAGGGAGCCTTCAGACGAGTTTTCCAGAGTCTCTCTACCAGCGGCCCTAGAAGAGGGCTGTGGATTCGCAGGCGCAGGCGACGACTGTTCGGTGGGAGGCAGAGGTGTCGTGTTCTCCTTAGAAGGGCCGGCGCCGGGAGAGTCCTCTGTTCGAGCCTTCTTTGAGGGGGTCTTACTGCTTTCCCCTAAAGCCCTTTTGCTGTCCTTCGGGACAGAGGCAGCAGCAGCGGTTTGGTAGTGCTCGAAGAAGTCATCAGAGTCCATACCTGCACAAAGGAAAACAATTCGAACAGTTAGATTAAAGGATCACGAGGAGCAGAGATCAAAGTGAAAGGATTACAAGTAAAATACCCGAGCTACACCTACTGGTCGTAACATTATCTACTGAACTACCTAGTTCCTGGAAGAAATCTGAGTTTAAAGAAGGGGCGTTCCTAAAGTTGCCGTCCCCATCAAATAGATGGGAAGGAATTGGCAGATTATTCAAAAACGAGAATGATATACCGTTTACTTCCGACGAGTCGTCAGACTGTTCGGTAGGCTCAACAGCCTTTTGCTTCCCCTTGCCCTTGGGGACCGAAGGTTCTGCTGCTCGATGGGGAACAGCAGGTTCCTTGATTGTAACCCCAGTTGGCCTCCTTCTAGGAGGAGGCGCCTGAGGTTGCTGCTCGGGTCCCCGCTCAGGTCCCACATCAGCGTGAGCACCACCTGCCGCAGGTTCACTGGTTGTAGGTTGGGAACCCTTAAGGCCAGCCAACCTAAGGTTAGCCTCATTGATCAAGTTTTTTACGCTCTTAGCAGCATTTGACGTACTGGCTAAGAGTGCTGCCCTCGACTCCATTCCTGTAATGGGGGTCGGGTGTAACCATGGACTTGGAACACAATGGAACAGTGGAGTATTACGACAAGAAAAATTTAAAGCGCAGGAACTACTATTTTAAGGATCGTTATTTTCCTTACCTCCTCGAGTGAAGGCCAGATTATCCGCGGCAATGTCAGGCATAAGGAAGTACTCATGATGATAGTTCCCCACGTTGGAGATGTGGGTGGTGTCGGACAGAAAGGTGCGTCCGGTCTCTTGGTGGCAAAAGTGGAAAAACCCCGTACCATCTTGGTTGGGGTTGGACTTGAGATCAAACAGATAATTGACCTCGTGAGGAGAAGGAGCTGGCCATTTCTTGAGTTTATAAAGGATATAGAGTGCGGCCAATATCCTATACCCGTTCGGGGTAATTTGAAAAGGGGCTACCCCAAAGTAGTTTACCACCCCTTGGAAAAATGTATGAAGAGGCAGGGTAGCACCCGCCTCGATGTGGTATCTCAACCAGGCGCTATAAGCCCCCCCTGGCAGGTTGGCTTGCTGGTCGATGGAAGGTCTGACTAGTGTTATCCCCATCAGATTGTACTTATTTAAATAGTTGTTGATCATGCGAATTGTCACCGTACTTGGGGGTACCACATGCCACTCGACGGTCGGCTGGTCGGCATGACGGGGACGGGCACGCCTCTGGACTTCGGTTTCAGGAGGGAATTCACCTCGTCCACTGGTCGAGGGAGCATCAGCAGGAGGCTGACTTGGAGAGTAAGGGTTGCGTCTTTTTCTGGCCTTGGTTTTTGTTCTGGCCATTTTCTGAGTAGGAGCTGGTGGAGGATTTGGGTTAGGGCGTGAAAATGGAATTTCTGGAATCAGCATGGATGGATTTTCTTCGCCCTCGAGCAGTTGGGCCAAGAGTTCGTCTTCGATAGGTTTTCTCCCCCCCAAGGGTCTTGCATATGAACTGCAAACAGACAATGGAGGAGATAAGACACAATCCACGAAGTAGTGGGAAAAGCTGGGATAACGTTGCTCGTGCCTAAATAACCAGCAGCATCCTAGTCCTACACTAACTTCAACGTGGGTAGTTTAAAAGACAGATAGAAACAAAAAGGAAAGAAAAATGTTTTCTGAGAAGAACTTTTTCGACTCCTGAAAGGCGGGAATTTTTTTTTTTGGTCTTTTCACCCAGCTTAAAGGCTGAATCTTTCATCAACCTAACGTCCTAAACCAGAGATCCTCACTATCAAACTATAGTCCTGATCTATGCAAAACATAAAAACGCATTTTTACCCAGCAATAGATGGCTTATGCCAAGAAACCCTTAAAGCACTATTCAAGAACACAGAAATTGCAGAGCACCGAAATGACATGCATGGCATAATAAAAAGCTTAAGGAACAAAGTTCTTACCTGGGCAAAATGAGGATTCAGAGAAAGATGAAAACTTGAGTCGGACGACCTGCGGCACGACGTCGGACTGGTTTTCGAAGCTCTGAACACTGGTGCAAGTTCTTGAAGATTTTAGCAAAGTTGATGGGTAAAAATTTCTTGAAAGAGAAGAAAGACCTACTTATAGGGAGCGAAGGGACAACCAAAAGGCGGTAATCATCACTTCCCACTTTCGAAATGTGGGGAAGTGGACAAGCCGTCAGATTGCCTTTTTGGAAACCGAAAAGGCTTGATTAGACATAATTATGACACGGTTTTCGAAAATGCACGGGGACTCTGACAGACGTGGGAAGACGAACGGTTGTTCCCTTAAGTTTCTTTATTACTGGTCGCACTAAAAAAACTTGGGGGGCAAATGTTATCCCAAAAATCAGAAGTGAATGACATGGCAGGAATTAATTGCACGTGGCTGACACCTGGCAAAACCTGTGTTCGACTATCGACCAGGAAGACATTCGGCATTATGCGATCGATCTCTTCATACGACCAGTCTGGTCGTATGCACGTAACACGCGGATGAAATCTTAGGCAGTTATAATGGAATCCGAAATTCTCTCCCATGATTTTCTGAGTATCCGATTATTTAGGAAATAATATTTGTAACAAATCAATGTAAATCTTCTCTGAGCTTATAAATAGAAGAAGAGGGCTTAGGGAAGAGGATCCCTTTTTCTTTTTCTGACTTCTAAATCGCTGGAGATTAGAGTTATCAGGTCAATCATATTGTATTGTTCTTCAGAGGCTGGTGAAACTCATTGAACCCTAGTTCTTTGATCACTTCTTTGGATCTCACATCAATAACAATCTAAGTGGACGTAGGTTATTACCAGATCCTGGGGCCGAACCACTATAAAATATCGTGTTCTTATTATTTTCGTCATCACGTTCTTTTCAACGCATTCATCCACGTCAAGCGTATTTTGACTCCGTGTTAGTTGCCCAAAATTCGGGTCAACAACAATAATGTATAAAATGGACTAAATACTACTATACAAGATATTTAGCTAGAAATATGCTGAATTTGATCGACAACCAAATCAAAAAGAGCAAAGAAATATTATTAGTTTTTGTTATAAATTGAGGTTATGATCAGCGTGGTACACAGAAGAGATTCTAGGATTTATGAACTCATCAAGATAGGTTGTGAAAAAGTAACATAATTTAAGGTTCTCCTTATAATATTAATTAGGCCCTGAGTTGGTAAGAAGATCTTCGGAAGACTATATTGCTCTATTTTTCCCTTTTACAGATTTTATAATTTTTGCCTTGTTTTAACTATTTAATTTTTAAGTTTTTTAATATTAGGGAGGTTTTGCTAAAAATGAAAAAGAAAAAGATCAACTTTTAATTATGTACTATTTCTTTTTCCAAGTTGGCTTTAACCAAGGAAATGATGTTGGTTTAGCTGACAGCCGTCATTTTGTTTTTTAATATTAAATAACAAAAAACATGGTATACATATATTTATATATATATTATATTCTTAAATCAACACATGAACACCAAACATTAATTGATATGTATTACTAGAACTTTGCTATCTATTCATTAATTTATTTAAACAAGTTGAAAAATGAATATTGTAATTAAAAAAATAACAATAAAAAAAGAAAAATTAATCTATTGACAATGAAATAAATCGAGTGTTGTGGAGAAGTTCAAGCAAGAAATAATGGAGTTTTTTGAGATGACAGATCTTGAATTGATGACCTATTTTATTGGAATGGAAATTAAACAAAATGACTATGAAGTCTTCTTATGTTAGAAGAAATATGCTAAGGAGATTCTGAAAAAGTTTGAATTTGAAGAATGCAAAGACATGAGCACTCCAATGAACTCAAGGGAGAAGCTATTTAAGGAAGATGGAACTGAGAAGATTGGTTGCTTGATCAATCCACTGCTAAAGCAGAATTTGTTGCTGCAACAACCGCTGTTAATCAAGTTTTATGGCTGAGAAAGATTTTAATTGATCTTAACATGGAGCAGGAGGAAAGTACACAGATTCTTGTTATCTATATAGTTGTGATCATGACATGATATTAGGACCATGATTCTGGGTTGTAGAAGGTAGGGCACTTGTTCTTTTTTACTTTTTACTTCTGCTGTTATATATGTCCTAAATATAAATAATGTCTCTCTATTGATAAAGTAACATTTTCTTTTTTTCTTTCTTTCTTTATATAACTATTGCCATGTTTCTACTTCTTGTATATATGGCCCAACTGAATTATTATTCAATTATAAAACCCAAATTTCAGATATAGAATAGAGTTATGTGATGATACAACATGAATATCTCTTGATAGGGCAAGTCTTTCCCAAATATTCATGCATTTCAATGGCTCTGTGATACATATATATAAATATATCATCTTTTCAAGTATTTATGGAGATGGGAAGTTAGGAAGACTGAATGAATGAGTATGAGCCAATATTTATTAAACAACCATCTACCATTATCAATTCAAAATATTCAAACAACACACAAGTTTTCTTCCTTATCTCGCCGCAGTACACAAATTTATCAGATCCTACTTCACTAAGACACACAAGTTCTCAACCTTCCATTATCACCGCAACACACAATAATAATCTCAGGACCTATTTCACTATGGATGAATATCTAAGATATTCAAATTCCTCTTATTTGCAAAATATTTTGACAAAAATAAAAGAGACCATACCTCTTGCAAACTGTTGTAAATAAAGTTTCCTTCCAATTTGAAATCCAATGAAGCCACTAAAATGAAAGCAAAATTACACACTAATTAATAAACTATCAGCATCATTGGACCTTTAATTAAGAGTCATAATTAAAAAAAAATTACAACTCTTACAACCAAGAAACTATCCAAATCCACTATAGAGTCCTTGGAAACTAGAGCTCACAAAAAAAAAAAAAAAAGAACAACAAAACTCTTAAATACAACGACAAGAGGCAGCAGATTTCTCTTGAGGAGGAAAAAGGGCTATGGTTGAAATCAAGATGTAAATGGGCTAAAGAGGGAGATGCATACTGAAAGTTTTTCCAATAGATCAATACGATATCATATATTACATGAATGCTTACAAAATGAGAAAACTGATCATACAATTCCTATATACAACATGCTATATAAACTTGTAGCTTCCATGCATAGAAAGTTCAACACATATAATCAAAATCGTATTAGTGAAAAATTAAAATAGATTAATAAGTTTTCATAAGAAAAGAGACTAATACTAATGATTGAAAATAATGCAAGCACAAGTGTGGAAGAGGAAACCCTGCAGAAACACCAAAACACCAATAAGATCTTCTATACCAGATAGCCAAAGCGCAACTAAAAATTTAACATTATTGCAAACACTGTCCAATTGCAAATTCAATTGAACTAAACATATATAATTTCTCATCGGCTCAAAATTCTTAGACAAATCATGTCCATTCAATTAACCATAAAACTCTTAACAAATCTTGGGCATCACAAACTTAGAACGAAATTGTAGAGAAGTAAATTAAATTTTCTTATACAGAAAGCTGCAAACTTTAAGCGACATTGTGTGACCCAACCAGTCTACCCTATTAAATGGGAATAGGAGAGAAAACTACAAATACATATCATAAAATTATATATCTTAGTCTTTATGAAAGCAGGCATTTTTATTGAAACAGCATAGTTTCAACAAACATCACAGTTACAAGAAGAAAACCAATAACAGACCTAGAAGGGAAAAAAAAACTCACCATTCTACTGGATTATCAATTCGAGCAATTTTTGAGATGAGCACAGCCAACATGAGAGTTGTCTGTATCAAACATATAAAGAGCATAGTAAAAGTGGATTCTTTCACTAAAATAATGTCACCTCTAAAATAAATATATAAAAGAAAATCTCATATGAAGAGTTAGAACTCGGGCTAGGATGATGAATCTTGAACGATATATGATGAGATAGATATATTTATAGACATATATTTAGAGAGAGAGAGAAAGAGGCCATGTTCCATTTGTAAAAAAAAGAAGTAAGGGCAACAAATACCTAATAGTTTTCTTCTCTTAAATGGGATACCAGTTTTTTCCTCAGATATACTTTCTCTTTGTTGCTGGTTCCCCTGAAAGCAATATGTTCACATTAGATGCCATGTGATAAAAATAAATTATTTACCTTGATAAAAACATATCCTGCCCACACACATGAAAACACACAGATACTACAATGCTTTTACTAAATCACATACTCGCATAAACAGATTGCCTTATATATAAAAATTAAAGCACTTGCTGATACAAGTATCCAAACTCACACATTGTGAATTCCTAAGCTCTATAATCTACCACTTTCACCATATGTTTCTAATATCAATAACCAAAAGAACAATAAACAATGTCTCACGAAGAATCACGTCTTTTCCTCCAGTAGCGATTAATAGTATTCTTGAAATACAGTGAAGCCATCAATTGAACATCCACCTGAGGGGCCAAATTCTTGGCACTAATAATCTCCTACATTACAGTACAGAAATTCAATCAAGCTAAAATTAATTAGAATAAAAATATATCCTTTGGCTTTATTACCAAACAACATAAAAAATGGACCAAACAGTACCAGGTCTAATGAAGAAAAAAATTCAAAAAGAAAAGAGAGAGAGTACCACCATGAGACAAGAGCAACAGCCGGGCCTAGCCTCGCACTGAGCGAGAGCCTCCTCTGCTGGCTTGCGGACGCTTTCGTCGCCACTCAATGCATTGGTCAAGAATGAGTACATCGCTGGGAGGTCCGATTTCGACAGCGTCATTACAAGCGAGCTTTCGAATCAGTGATTATCTGATATTAAATTGAAATATGAATTAAAAAAAATACCTCACATAGACAAACGAGGTTAGAGTGCTCTTGCCTGGGTTCTTGCTTCCAGCAGGAGAAATGCTGTGAGGGAGAATCGCGTGAGGGAGAAGGAGGAGACTGAGCAGCAAAAATCGCGTGAGGGAGAAGGAGCAGCAAGAATCGTACAAATCGTGGTGATCCAGCGGCTCAACAGAATGGATTAGAGACATAGTGTGAGAGAGAGTGAGAAAAGGAAAGATAGTCGAGTCTGAAAGAGTGGGGCAGAGGAGGCAAATGGGTTAGACAAAATTTTCATTAGGCGCTTCTTACTATTTTATTTGGCACCTAAATTGGCTGTGAAAAAAACGTGTGTTTTTTTTAATTTGCCTATTAATAACGCTTTTTAATATGTGTCATTTTTTACTGTAATATATACTCAAAATTGTTGTAGTGTATATAAGGGAATTCTCCTATAGGGGCTTCACTTTAAGCCCTACCGGTAGGGCTCTCAGTGTTTACAACCCGTGAACACTTTTCGGCGCGATTTTTTTTTATGACCGTGTATATTGTAGCTATTTAGAGCATCCTGCAAATTTTCAGAAAATTTCGAATAGTTTACAGTACCGAAAACTAGGTTCAAACATGTTGTTGCACGCATGACTAATTTTTTTTATGCACGTGGAAAACATGTTTAAACTTAGTTTTCGGTACTGTAAACTATTCAGAATTTTCTGAAAATTTGCAAGATGCTTTAAATAGCTACAATATACACGGTCATAAAAAAAAATTCGCGTCGAAAACTGTTCACGGGTCGAGAAACACTGAAAACCCTACCGATAGAGCTTAAAGTGAACCCCTATAGAAAAATTGTCCTGTATATATGCGGAGAAAATGAAATAAAATGAAAAGTTTTGATACTGACATAAACATTCGACTTACGTACGGTTTGTTTATATGTCATTTGTCAATTATATCGTGATCTTTGAATGCCCGAGAACAGTGCCAATTCAAGCTGTAGGACTTCAGTTTGTGTGTTGTTTCTTTGTCAACCACAATATTAAACACAAGAAAGTGAAAATGCAATTTTTTTTTATTAACTTTAGTACAATCAAGCTAGCCCTAATCTCATGTGATCGATGGAGCCATTCAAACTTCAAAGGATTAACAATTGTCCAATTAATCTAGTTATTGGTTTGATAATTATAGGTGAACGAAATGCATCCTTAAACAAAAATAAAGTTATATAACCAATATGTCTAGTATTAGTAGTACTCAGTATATTAATTGATGTTGATTGTTGAAGAATGTTAAAGATACTCTATTTTACACTCAAATATTATTTAAATATTTTATGAATTATTAATAATATATTAACTTGTCAATCACTAAAATAATAAAAAATTACATGTGATATTTTTCGTTAACCAATATGCTCAAACATAAATATACCGACTTTATAATGATCTCAAATTAGTCGGTTTTCTTAAAGCTCCCTAAACTTGGCAAGAAACGTGTATCATATAAAATTAGAAGCCACAAATCCAGTGTCCCAATTTCAATATCACAAAAATCCTTTATAAGATAGAATTTTGTACAACCATAGAATTACCTGAGGACTAGTATGTGGTCCAATAGTGGGTAGCTAGAATGTAAAGCCAAAAAGTCATTCACAATCACAAGCCATTTTTTAATTTTATTTTCCCATTCTTTGTGAAAAGAAAAAAATATTAATGGAAATATGTATGAATTTTGTGTATTGATTTAGAGGTTGCAATTTGCATATTGCACTGCCACTAGTTCTAAGTTCCCTTTCCCTGATTGTGGACACTTGGCCATTATTTCTTGATTGTGAAACTTGTGGCATTTTCTCTTCTATGATTAAGTGGTTTGTTAACAAAAGAAAAAAAAATTATTATTAATCTTAAAAAAAAAGAAACGAAAATTAGTGTTTTCATTATCTAGTGTTTGGAGTATTGAGTAGTGTCAACGTTAATGGGAAAGTAATATTGTAAGTTACGTATGAGAAGCCTCTCATAAATTATAAATATAAATCTCATACTGTCACGTAATTAATATTAATGACAGTAAGAATGTTTGGTTGCCGAATTTTGGAGAGCAGAAGAGAATGTTAATGGTGCTTATTATTATTTCTTTTATTTATGTCGATTCAAAGATAATGAATTTGATTATGTGCCCTAAGTTTATTATATGTAAAACAAAACATTTCCCCTACGTTTAAAAAGGTTTATAGGAAAGTGTACACATATATATGTCATATTTTTACTAACATTTTGATCCAAAAAGTTAATTTTATATCCTAGTCAATTCGTATCATTTAGATCTTAAATGTTATTTTTAGTTATTTTTTCTTTCAAAATACATAAAAATGGTGAATCAATCTTAAAAAAAATTAGACCACTTAATTCATAACAATACCAAACATGACATTGAAAAAAAATATATATTTTGATGACATTTAAAAAAATATTTAATAGTTTTATAAATTAGATTAATTTTTTATTAAAAAAATTCTTACTTATAATTTTCTAATATTAATAACTGAACTAACATGAAATTATTAATATTTATCATGTACATATTTGTTTTTATTTTGTATTTTTTTTTTTATAATGCAACTTATAACTAATCATATATATATATATATACACGCACATAAATAAATTTATAGGACAATTCTTCTATAGGGGCTTCACTTTAAGCCCTACCGGTGGGACTCTCAGTGTTTCTCGACCCATGAACAGTTTTCGGTGCGATTTTTTTTATGACCGTGTATATTGTAGCTATTTAGAGCATCCTACAAATTTTCAGAAAATTCCGAATAGTTTACAGTGCCGAAAACTAGGTTCAAACATGTTCCTTTCTACGCGCATAAAAAAAAATTAGTCACGAGTGCAACAACATGTTTGAACTTAGTTTTCGGTACTGTAAACTATTCGGAATTTTTTGAAAATTTGCAGGATGTTTTAAATAGCTACAATATACACGGTCATAAAAAAAAATCTCGTCGAAAACTGTTCACAGGTCGAGAACATTGAAAGCCCCACCGGTAGGGCTTAAAGTGAAGCCCCTATAGAAGACTTCCCCTAAATTTATATACACTATTAAGTTGCATTATTAAAAAAATGTATGAAATAAATAACATAAACATAATAAAAATTGATAATATCAAGATAATTGAGATAATATAGTTATTAATATTAATTATAAAACAACAATGTAGATAAGAATATTTTTTTAATAAAAAATTAATTTAATTTATAAAAATATTAAATATTTTTAAAAATGCCATTAAAATATATTTTTTGCTTTGTTATTGTCATAAATTAAGTGTCCAAATATTTTAAGTGATTCACTATTTATTTTGTATTTTTTATGTATTTAAAAAAAATATTTAGGGACCTAAATAATACGATTTAAAAATATTGGAGACTTAATTAATATAAAATTAACTTTGAAACCTAGTATTACAAAATGTAAAAAATAGAGTTGGAGTAAAAATAAACCTTTTTTAGTATGGTCCAGGCAGCACAGAGCTAGTGTTGTGGCAACTTTCAAATTTATCATTATTTGAATAAAACATCTTATCAAATTATATAAACGTTCAATTTAACTAGGGGTGTGCACGGTGTGGTTTGGGCGGTTTGAACACTTTTTAATACACTACGCCGCAAGTGCGGTGTAGTAGCTAGAACACACCGTGCGGTGTGATTTCGTTGCACCAAACCGACCAAACCAAACCATTTTTTGCGGTGTGGTTTGGGCGGTTTTCCACGGTGTAAGTGTGTTAAAAAATATGTGTGAGATAGAGAGGTGATAGGGAGGACGCGCAAATGAGATGAGAGAGGAATGAGTTGTTATCGTGTATGATGTGTTAGAGAATAAGGTTATACCTTAATTTAAGTGGATTCCTAATTTAAGTGGGCTCTTAGTTTTAGATTGGGTTACTAAAAAATAGTATATATGTAAAGTTTAATTTTTTTTTAACATATTTGTAAGTATACGGTGCGGTGTGGTGCAAACCAAAATTTCACACCGCCAAACCGCGCACCGCATCGCGTGGTTTAGCTAAGATACAAACCATACCGAACCATTCCACTTTTGACACCGCGGTTTGCGGTGTAGTGTGGTGCGGTGTGGTCGGTCGCCGCAGTTTGCTGGTTTAGATGCTCACCCCTAAATTTAACCCTTTGAACATTTTTTTATAAAAGAAGGAATTTTTAAAAAATATGGCTTTTTAGCCATCAATGTGCAAAAATATAGGAATTAAACTTTCCTTAATTTGTATGGAAAAAATTAATTATCAAAAACTCAATTTATGGGAAAACTAATCACATATTGGAAATCAAAATTAAACAAAAAAAATTAGCAAAAGGAGGGGTACTATGGTAATTAACATAGCAAAAACTCCTTCAGCCAAGCCACCTTTTCTCTTTCATTTTGCCCTAGCCGCCACCTCCCTGTCCTCCACTCGCTTGCCTCACCATCATCTCCAGCCACCCACCCTCAACACTTGCGATTCACCTTAGGCGCGCACCTCCGTGAAACCTAGCCAAGAACACTCAGCCACACCATCGACGAACACAACCCCAATCCGCGCATCTCTGCGCGATTCCATTTGCGAGCCCCCAAATCCAAAATGACGGGAATAGGCTGAGGTGAGGGATGTGCTAGTGGTGGTCGGAGGCGAGGGAGAAGGGTGGCACCTAGGCTGAGTGCGATTCGTGGTGCTCGAAGCTGCGCAAAACGATAGGGATGGCTGGGGTTGCGACGGGGTTTTGCGCGCAGGGGATGGGGGGTTCTGGTGGTGGTCGGAGGCGAGGGAGGAGGTTGGTTCGTGGTCAAATCTGTTTTTTTTTTTTTCTATCTTCAGATCTGTGGTAATCGGTTACCTTCACGTTCTTTGTGTGTATATTTCAGGAGGTAACTTGTTACCTTCACATTCTGATGTGTGTGTATATTTCTGGGTTCTTTATGGTAACTGGTTACCTAGCTTACTAAATCATACTCACTCTTCCTTTTTTTCCTTCAAATGTGATGTTTCTTTTCATTTCTAATATGAGTGACTCGTCACCCCTCTTATGGTAACTGGTTACCCCTCTTATGGCAGAAGGTTACTCATCTCACTGTAACTGGTTACCCCTCCTGATACATGTTATTTAACCTCTAAGATTATTTTTTACATAACTGTGAAAAATCAAATAAGTAACCGGTTACCTCTCTAGATAAATGTTATTTAACCTAGCTGTAGGATTTGTTTTTTACATAACTGCGAAAAATCAATTAAGTAACTGGTTACCTTATCAGGCTTTGAAAAAAAAACGTAAAACCTAAAAAAAAGGAAAAAAATGTTTATAATAAATAAAAAAAAATAATAAACACAATTCATATTAAAAAAATAATAATGATAAAAAATTTGCAAAATAACCATGGAAAAATTTAATATAAAAATAGTTATATAAAATTAATATAAAAAATCAAATAAGTTAAAAAATTAATCAAATTACAAACATACCCTTCCAAATTAATAAAACTTAATTAAGAGTAAAACTATGACATAAACAAATTTTTATACAAAAATATGAGAAACTAAACCTATAAAAATGATTTTTTAAAAAAAAATGGCCATAGATTAAATTTTTTTTTTTTTGAAAAAAAATCATATTTTTGCACAATCTATTAAAAATCCAATATAACTTATAGTTTCCTTAAAAAAAAAAAAAAAAATTGAAATCATAACCCTCTTTGATAAAAGATCTCGTTTATTATTTTCAAGGGTGATAGTGATACTCGTGGCTCTATTCCTAGAGTTAAGAATTTTCCTGTTTGTATGTACTTCCTTTTTTAAAAACAATAATAAACTTTCCAAAAAAAAGTCTACAAAGGTCCATCCCTATATTTTCTGCCAAATCATTATTATTTGCACATGATATGTTCTTCGACTGCAAAACTAATATGATTATTATATAAATGTTTTTTTTTATTTTCATTCTTTCACGGATTTGCTATTGGAATATTGGTGAATAAATATGGACCAATAATCTTTTATGCCCTAATAAATAGGAATTAGAAAAATGAGTGAAACAAGTATTTTATTAATATGGACCAATAATCTATTTCTTCTATATATTTTCTCCACATCATTAAATATTATCTTCTTAATCATTAAAATACTAAAAAAATATAATTAAAATAGAAAAAAAGATTAAAAAATAATAAAATATTTTTAGCTTAATAAATAGTTATTTCTAAATATGAAGTAATACTATTCATTAATGTAAAATAACTCAAATTTAGCTTCTCATTGAAAATTCATTTTTACAATTTTTTCTCATTAATTTATAGAATGAGCTACTTTACATAATCATTTTAACAAGCAACCTTTAACTTAACATTATGTCATCATACAACAAAAATCTATTACTAGCTAACAACCATGTACAGATTAAAATTTTCTGTTTTCTGACTATGATTTATCATTTCATTGCATAACTTCTAACATTAACAAAACAAAAAGGGAAAGAAATGATCAAATTGTGTTCGCACATACATTAAGACTCAAGTAAAAGCAAACTGTTTTAAAAATAATTTAATAATAGATACTTTTCATTGGAAAGCTTCAAAACTCTAGAAAATCCTTAGAAGATGATCTCCCTATTAGAATAAATATGTGAGATGCACGTGCCCTTTCAGATTCATTGTTTCAACAAACATTGCCACACTTTGGAGATGTTAATTGTAGTTCTTCTCCATTGTATCAAACTTTAATTAGTCATATTCATCTAGATTTTCATATTTTAAGTTTTAACTACTCTATTTGATGTTCAAATCTCCTTACAATATTGGCCTACGCTACAATTATCAATTATGGATATGAATTAATACATAAAACACAAAAGCATATGTTGTGTGTCTCATCAGTTCCTTTTTTTATAAGAGTCAAACGAAATCTGTATGTAGAAAGAAATAAAATGAATTAATACTTATAACTATTTGGTCACCAAAAGTGATAAAATTAAAAAATTAAGGACCAAATTGATGTATTTTTTCTTTCTATTGTTTGGAAACCAATAGGCCCTTGTAAAAATTATTAATTGGTATGGCATAAAAGGTGATGCATTTCATATTAAAACCAGATAATATAAAGTTGAAATTGTTTTAACTTTCACAAGGCTTAGACATTTATTTTTTATTTTTTTAAAAAAAAAATTATATAAATGCCCAAATTATATTTGAGTGCCAACAAACCGAGCACCCAACTGTCCTCCAATTTTATTTGATAAAATTGAAAAAAAGAAAAGAAAAAAAGAGCTGTGATGGCTATGATACAGCACATGTGAGCACATGCAAGCTTAAAGGCATGTAAGGGGGAGTATTTATGATATATTTCAATACTTTTTTATTTTATATTATTTTTCTAAAATTTGGTAAGCAGTCAATGAAGAGAAAGATCTCAACAATAACAAAATGAGGAGGAAAAAAAGAAAAAGAGAGGGACTTGTTGTGTACTTTTTTCTTGATGATAAATAATGATTGAATTTAAAATATGATTTATATGTGTATTTATTTATAATAATGATTAAAAAAAGAGATTAATGGTGGATCATACTATTATTATATCAATAACATTGTTAGTAAAATATATGTGAATGCTGGAATGTTAGATAAATTAGAAAATTTTGCAAGGTTTGTATTTTAATTTTCTTAAAGCTAATGTAATGTAAAATGTGGGGTGGGGTCTGAAGAATGAAGGATACATGATTGGAGTTGGATGTTGAAAGTGCTTTAGATATTTGAGCTGTAATGTGTAAGCCTTTATGTCTTACTAATTTTATTGGGTGCAATGAAAAGTATTACTTTTTGGACTAACAAAAGGACACATCCCACATCGGCTCATCTTTTCACAACCAACTTTACTCTCAATTGGATGGATATTTAATGGTAAATTACTCTGAGTAGATATCACAAACTTTGAGTATGAAATCATCTTCAAATCTTCATGTTTGCTTTTGTATTTAAATAATAATAATAATAATAATAATAATAATAATAATAATAATAAATGCAATGAATCTTGGCTTTGTATAAATGAAATTATTTTGCAAAAGAAAACTTAGCAGCTAATTAGGCTACTGAAATAATAATAATAATAAAATCTATTTTTGTTTTTTTTTTTAATTTTTAAAAATAAACTTTATGTTTAAAGTTGTTTAGTAACCATTTTTTAAGTAACAGATTTATACTAATCGACCCAAGAATCGGTGAACAGACTTGTGCCCCAAATATCATGTTTCCCGTCCGTGAAGGCTCTTCCACCATTGCCAATGGAATCTCTAAGATGCAGAAATATTCTTTAGTGACAACATTGGAGGAATTCTCCGTCGGACTGGAATATAGTCATCTTTGATCGACATTCTCACTATTAATGTCTATCGAAATCAAATTAATATTAAAAAGCAAGCTCGGGGTTGAGGAGGCCGCTTTAAGGCAAAGAGTAATCCATAGAGCCCTTGGGTTACACATGTTAGGTTTCCAAAATTAAACCTACAATCTCCAACTTAGGCTACACATTAATTCCAATGACAATTACTTTTGATAACCTTATGTGCGCACAAACTCGCTAATTATTCTTAAATAAGTTTATACCATTTTGGCTTCTATGTTTCACTCGGTTATCCATTTGAAGGTTTTATGTTGAAAATTTATTTTTGAACCTTGTACTTTGTAAAAGTGTTCAAAATATTCACTCAAACCCAATTTTGGTAAAAAAAATAAATTAAAATGACCAAAATACCTCTAGTTTTATTTTTATTTAGTTTTTAAATAGATTAAAAATAAATTTAAATATTTCTAATTAGTGAAAATATATTTTAATTGATCAAAAATTTAAAAAGTAATGTTAATAAAAAATAAAACAAAATTAAAATTAAAATTAAAACAACTAAACTAAACGTTAATAAAATGAAAGCTAGCCTAATTAAAAAATAAAACAAAAAACTAAGCTTAAAGAAAAAAATAAAACCAATAAGAAAACAAACTAATTTTCCCCTCCTCCTTCTCCTTCTTCAACCTAATCCACCCAAACATCAATGTGAACCACCCAGTTGTCTTTGTTAGTTGCTTACTTGTTGACCCAGCTATCACCGTTGGAGATCTGCCTAATCGTGGTCATCATGGAAGCCCACTCGCGCTAGATCCGCAAGAGAAAACAAGAGGCACTTATCCATCATCGTTGATTAGCTTGGGGCGTATATCTAAGGAGATGAGGAGGCACAAATCTTTCATCACCGAATAGCTTAAGGTATGGATCCAAGGAGGCATTGATGTTCATGGGTTGTCTTCCATCGTTACTGACTAACTTGGGTCATGGATCCAAGGGCCTAAGTTGAAGTTTCGTGAATATGAGGGTTGGAGTTTCGTGAGTTCTTAGATCTGATGAGAAAGAGAGCAAAGGCTGGGGGTAGGGCTGGCAATTCATGTAAACGCGTCGTGTTTGTGTCGACACGTTTATGACTAGACACAATTAAGACAAACACAAACACGACATGATTATTAAATGTGTCGAGAACCTAAACACAAACACGACACATTTAGTTAGCAAGACACATACATGACATACTTAACACGTTTATTAAATAGGTTGTGTGCACTATAACAATATAAGAGTTTTATGATTTTATTTGGGAGATATTAAAAGTCTACAATGTCTCCCCCTGGGGGAGACATCATAGGTGGAGCCATTGTAAGTGCACATCCCACGGCTCCCAGTAGGAAACATTGAAAATTCTCCCATTTTGTTTTAAAATAAATAAATAAAATAAAATTATAATTAATATTAACTTAATTTTATTTAATAATAAATTAAAATAAAATTGATTTAATAATTAATATAAATTTAAATTGATTTAATAATTAAATAAAATGAATTTGATTTAATAATTAATTAAATTGAAATTGATATAATTAATAAATTTAAATTGATATAATTAATAAAATGAAATTGTAAATATTCATTAATGAAAATTTAGATTGTTTTACAAGATAAGCAATATTTGTTAGACATATGCAAAATTAACAAATATTGCACTATATATGAAGAAAGCGGTAAGAAGTAAGAAAACCTAACAACGAAGTCGGTAACTTTGGATTATCGGTAACACATCTGTCGCCCATTCTTGTCGCAACTCATCAATTTGTGCCTCTGTATATGGCGTACTTATTAGCTGCAAAAAATATAAAGTAAAATATATTAATTAATTATTTGATTACATTTATATATATGGTTTCAAAAATAATTTATAAATTTTAATTAATAATACATTTCTCAAGTAATGTCCTCTACTAGCATGTTTAATCAAATCTTTCAACATCCTCATTAAGTAATATCCAAATCTTCTCCTATGTCTATAAAAAATAAAAGAAACGACACTAAATAAGCACGTGATAGAGTTTGATGTCTATATAAACCTAATTGTTTGTAATCCTAGATAAAATCGGGTAGTATTTCCCTTATAATAGTGACTTAACTATCTGTATGTGAATAACAAAACAAACAATTCAAACAACATACAATAAGTTTCATCCTTATAGCTCCGCATCACACAACCAAATTTTTAGAACCTACTTCACTAAAACACACAAAGTTCTCAACTTTCCATTATCACAGTAGCACAATTTTAATCTCAGAACCTACTTTACTATGGATGAATATTTAAGATATTCAAACTCCTCTAATATTTGTTTAATAATATTAAAAGTAGAAGTAAGAGAATATATATGTACCTCTTGCAATTAATGATCCAAGCTAGAAAAATTACTTCACTTAGCAATCCACTTTGCTATTAAATCAACAACCAACAAAATTAAATTAATAATTAATAAATAAAATATCACTAAATATCTAACAATAAATAACTTATTCTTGTAATTTTAGAAACTTAATTACAACAAATGTATGCTTGAAATACAAAATTTGAGGCAAAAAATACCCTAAAATATAACTCCAACAAAACCACAACCTACAAAATTAATTTAATTAATATATAAAAACTTACTAAACAAATATCACTAAACAATTTCCAATGAGCCACTAATTAACCTAAACAAAAAATGTGGTATATATAGAGCTTATACTTATAAATCTAACAACTAAGTCACTAAAAACTCAATAATCAGCAAAAAAATATAACTTTTCATATATCTCTAATTTTTCAAATTATTTAAAAAAGTTTATTTTAACATAACTATATATAATCAACCTAGCTACAATGTTAATAAAAAAATTAAACAAAAAAAATATAATATACATAATTTTCAAATTTTCAAATAATAAAAATTAAAAAAAAATCATAAGCATATACTTGAATCAAATCTATACACAATGTGACATGTAAAATTAAAATTAAAATTATTTTCTACATTGTCAACAAAGTTATTTTCTTAGAAACCCACTCAAAATCTCCAAATAATCACAACAAATAAAGAAAAATATCACTAAATGTCATTTTAACAATGATTTATACTTATAATTTTGAAAACTTACCCCAAATGTGTGCTTGAAATAGAAATTTTGAGTCAAAATCTCAAGTTCCCACACCTCCTATATTCTCCAAGAAAATCTTAAAATATCTAATGAAAAATCTCATAATCATAAAAAACTTACACAAAATCGCATATAAATATCATCTTAATACAAAACCTATAATTTTTTTCAAGAAAATTTACCTCAAAACTTGAAAATGGAGAGTGTTGACTGCCTTTTTCGCTATCAACCTTAATAAGAGAGATTAAAGAAATAATTGCAAGAAGACAAGAATTTTTACGTGGTTCAAGTTATAAAAGAACCCTAGTCCACGAGTTTCTGTTATTAGGAGGATTGCAAGCTTGTGAGTGCAAACTTCAATGATGTATTCTCAGACAGCGTTTAGATTGCTCTGAATACAAGTACTTTTCTCTCTATAAAAAACTGAACCCTTTACAATGAGACTCCCAACCTTATTTATAGAGGCTGGGGTCATTAATACTAATCATAAGTAATTAATACACATTCTTCCCATTATTGGGGGATTAATACCAAATTAATGCATTTTACTACATTGAATAGAGACTAAGGCCCAAATGAGATTTGCGGGGCCCACTGTAGAAAGATAACCACTTTATGGGGAACATGCCCATGGGACTGTTAGGGCATGCTGTACATATTTCCTTGTCAGGCGGCATAGTGGGTGTGCAAATTGTCGAGTCGTACACTCGACAACACTATTGACGATCCTTTGACTTTGAAAACCCGTGCCTACTAACACGTTGCTCCTTGTCTTAGGTCCAAGAACTAGAGCCTCGGACCTAGGAGGCAATTGAGAGACGAGACCCCTCGCCTTAACTGTCCGAGCTGGAGAACCTCCAGCTCTAAGATCGAACATCGGGAAGTAACTTACCAAGGCACCCACGACCCACTGTCAAAGACAAGGTCTCACCTAGGAAGACCCTTGCTCCGACTATAGGCCTTGGATAGTAACATGCCCCTAGGATATCCGAAAACGTCCTAGCCATCCACTGGGGGTTGCCATGTGTTGGAGGTGAAAAATATGGGCAACATTTGCCCCCCAAGTCTCTACTTGTCCTTGGACAGTAGAGACTTCAAACTAAGGAAGATTTCGAAAAGTCCTCGGTTAATAAATGTTTGGATTTCCGCTGATGTCACTCTGAAAAGAAGAACCACGTGTCAACACCCCATTGTTGGGCCCATCAGTTCATGCATTTAATTAGGGGTCACCTTGATATCCCAAATGTCTACCCTGCGCCCGAGGTGTCTTATTCCAAAGATAACAATGATTGTGATCCACACCTTTTGAACCCTGACCGTCGGATTACCTTCGTGAACCTACTCATCCGACGGTTGTGGGGAAGTTGCTTCTTTAATACATTTGACTGGGTATGAAAACCCAGAAAACCTTCAGTCTCATACTACAACCATCCGAAAATCACAAACCCTCCCAACACATTTTATTTTTTCTCTCCCGTCTGCTTCTCATCTTCAATCCCTTCCTAGAGTTCTGGATTACTGGCATGAATCATCATACTTTTGGTTAGACGGCAAGCTGTGCTTCAAGGTTAGGACTCGCCTCAGCACCTACCTTCTCTTTATCTCGGGTAAGTACCTTCGACCCACTTTCCTTAGTGTGTGCTAGGTGTTTTTCGATATATGTTTAGGAATGGCAGTAGTGTGGATTTTTAGAGTCTGTTCCTCATTTTTACAAGTCGAGTCTTCTCAACGTCGGGCAACGAATGAGCAACCTGGAGCTGACCAAATACTGCTAGTCCAAAAAGTCTCAGGAGCTGGCATCTTGCCACATAAATTACATAGAAGGGATAGCCAAGACAACGTTTCATAGATGATTGGCGGAGGAAAGGCTGGTGAACACGCGGGCCATAGAAGAGGCCCGAGCGGCCTAAGAGGATCGGGAGCTCAAGGAAAAGCTTCAGGCAGGGATGGAAGCTTCCCACCTGGACTCAGGTAAATCACCTCTCGTTTTGACGTCTGCTTTCCGAGTAGGTGACAGGATAAGTCCCAAGCACGTCTGGGCTTCCCCAGCACTCCTCCATTGTGGTCAAATCTCACATCGGCGTTAGACTAGGGAAGAATTCCAAGATTACCTAGATCTTGTAGATGTTTACCTTCACCACCCTGGGAGGGAGTCTATTTCCCATGGGTTTGTACCCTTAGACCGAGTGATGTCCTTGACCTCAAGCTAGTTTTGCCAATATGGCACCAAGATTAGTTGTGATGCAAGGAATATGATAGTACACCCTTACTGTTTGCACCGAGGCTCAACTCACGATGAGCTTCCGAGTAGCTTATTTTATTGCATTGTCCTTGTGTAGAATGTATGCTAACCATTTACCTTGTTCCTGCAGCTCACATGGGATTGGCGGACATTGCTCGGTATGCCTTAAGGTTAGGAGCGCCCCTTAGCTCTTCGACAGGAGAGGGGTTGTCACGTCCTCGGGAGCAACCCAATCCCTCTCCTTTGGCCAAGAGGCAGAGAGTTTTTTTGTTCCTTCTGTAGAGCCTCTTGCAGTTGATCTGCCCCCGGTGGTGGAGATCCCCTCCTTGCCCGGGTCAGATGAGGCGACACAAAATGTAAGGCTAGAGGAAGTGCAAGAGATACTGCCGGAGGGGGTATCAGGATTGGGCCAAGGGTCGGTTCACGACTCAGAGCAGGAGGCGGTGCCATCCCAAGTTCGTCTCCTCATGTATCCTGAGAAGTACGAGGGGGATTTGTTGGAGCAGTACAAGAGGATGCTTCAACACTTCGAAGCAAGGCTGGAAGAAGGCAACAAAGCCTTGCATGAGACAGCCGAGGTTCTCCGGCAACTCAAACCACCCCAAGAGAGGCCCATCATCCCCCCAATTGGTCGAGCTGAGCTAGAGACCTTATTTTCTGCCATGTTATGGGACATCATTGCCCCTATCATTGCTGAGCTCCTCCAGGGGGTCAGCTCCACTATGTGTGAGTTGACCGCCTGAAGCTTCTCCTAACTCGGCAACAGTAACGAGGCATCTCTCGTGGCCTCGTGTCGGTGTGCTTTTGTTAGGGTAAGATGATCATTCCCACGCTTGAATTCAACTTAACCAGATGTTATTGAGCTAACACATTTATTTATATTACTTTTTTTTTGTTTCGTAGTCCTCCTTTGCCTACCAACGACTGGGAGACATTATGATGAAGAATTCATATGAACTTCAGAGATCCCAGGACAAGATTGCTTCCTTCAAGGAGAAAATGAAGGGCTCTCGGGAAGAACTTGCTCGAGCCAAAGCTACCCTCGAGGCCGAGCAAAAACACTCTCGGGAGCTTGAGGAGACCCTCCAGAAAGCCTCTGAGGGTATGTAGCAGGCCAAAGGGGAAATGGAGGTGGTTGTTGAGGGCATGCAACGAGCCCAGGATGAGGCCAAGAAAGCTACAGCTAAGATCGCCCGCGTGGCCTTGGAGAATTCTCAACTTCAGGAGTAGGCTAAAGAGGCTACCGATCGGGATGAGCTAGCCAAGAGGATGAACCTCCAAGCCATGGAGATGAATAGCTCTGCCATGTGCCAGGTGGAGAAGCTCAAGCAGGAGACTGAATCTATCACCGAGGATGCCTTTTATGTGGCCTGGTATCACAATCAGGTCATGAACCTAGACTTCACCTGGGAGCCTGAGAAGTATAAGTTTCTTTTAAATGAGTGCCTCTGAGCTTCCCAAGCTGTCGAGGCGACCCCAGTGATCCGAACAGCTGAGGCGACCCCACCTGCCGAGGCGACACAGGCGGGCGGTGCCCCGAGTAGTGATCTGGTCATTGAACTGGTGGCGAAGGTTCCTGAAGACTGAGTATAATTTTTGCATTTGGGCCTGAATGCCATAAACTTATTGGGGTATAGACAAACAATCGCTTGAGACCTGAGCATATTTGAAATTATTTACCCATTTAAGAATTATGTAACTGACACTACTTTTTATCTGGTTTGGTTCCATGAATTCACCGTAACTTAAATTGCCGCGAGAATAAGCACTCAAACCGTTCTTAAGCTCTAGGTATTATAAATTCAACGTAACACGAATGCCATGAGAACAAGAACTCAAACTATTTTTAATACTTGGTTCTATAAATCTAGCATAACATGAATGTTACAAGAACAAGAACTCAGTCATTTTAAACACTTGGTTCTATAAATTCAATGTAACACGAATGCCACGAGAACAAGAACTCATAGTATTTTTAAACATTTGGTTCTATAAATTCAACATAACATGAATGCCACGAGAACAAGAACTCATACTTGTTTTACAACACTTGGTTCTATAAATTCAACGTAGCACGAATGTCACGAGAACAAGAACTCAAATCGTTTGAACACTTGGTTCTATAAATTCAACGTAACACAAATATCATGAGAAAAAGAACTCAGTCATTTCAAACACTTGTTTCTATAAATTCAACGTAACACGAATGTCATGAGAACAAGAACTCAAATCATTTGAACACTTAGTTCTATAAATTAAATGTAACACGAATGTCACGAGAATAAGAAATCACAATGTTTTAAATACATGGTTTCCATGTTTAGTCTCTTGTAGGCCTAGTCCTAGAAGTAGCTTTAACGTGAAGATTCGGGCTTTTAGGGGTCCTGGCATGTGAAAACACTTGCCCCCCGAGTATGCACTACTCGAGAGGTTGGGGGTTTCAACACTGCTCCCTGAGTGCATACCTACCTTCTAGGCTGTCTTTTCAGGAGGTGATGTTAACAAGACGCCCAGGCGTAGGCTTCCTGGGTATCTGTTTGTATCGCACATATTAGGATTTGGTTATTACTCTCCGGGCGCGCATTGTCCTCAGGAGGTAACTTAAATTCCTGTCTGTTATACTGGCTTTTTCTAAATATGGGATATAATGATACTAAGGGTGCTTCACTCGTCGACTAGCCAAGCTTCCCATATCATGAATTTCCCAAGGCCAAGTATGGGTACTCGACCTTCCGTTCGCATCTCGAGACCAAGAGACTTGGTCAAAGCTCCTTGGGCTCGGTGTCTTCGGGAGATGACAATAGTCTATTCTTGCGCTACTTGGGTTATCTAGCTATTAGGTACTAAGCTTAGTTCTACCTGGAACAAGCTACCTTCTAGGCTAGACTTTGTTTGCTTCCTAAGACTTTCTATTCTCGGGATGGCGATGCTAGGCCTACTCCTCTTGGATATTTACAAGTTTAGTTTCCTATGTCGTTTCTTGTGAGGCGCGATGCTGCCCTAACTACATGCCCCCAAAGTGATCGGAGACTAGTCTGCAGTCACTTGTCCAGACGAGTGGGTGCTTTTTACACAACATTAATAGAATATAATGGAAACTAAAGAACATAAGTAAAACAAACAATTTTCTTACTGTGTTTTATATACACGATTTCCATTATATGTGCTCGAAGGCTACATGGGATATTGCATAAATAAACACTGTTTATTACAGATGCTACTGGTAGTACCGATGAAGATGCTTGGCATTCCAGGCATGAGGAATCAGATCCCCATTAAGTCGGCCCAATTTATATGTCCCCGGACATACAATGCTCTCGACTTGGTATGGGCCCTCCTAGTTGGGTCCAAGCACTCCTGCACTTGGATCTCGGGTGGCTAAGAAGACTTTTCGCAACACCAGGTCTCTGACCTTGAATTTTCCATCTTTCAATTTGGAGTTGAAATATCTGGCCACCTTCTATTGGTAGGATGCTACTCGTAGTTGAGAAGCTTCGGTAGCTCCTCCATGAGGTCCAGAGGCTTCCGAAGTAAGGTGTGGTTCATGGTCAGATTATACGTATCCCGTCGGTGCGTGGAAATTGCTTCTTCAACTGGGAGCATAGCCTTGTACCTGTAGGCCATCGAGAGGGAGAATGGCCGGTGGAGGTCCGGGCAGTGGTGCGATATCTCCACAATGCCCTAGGGAGCTCCTCAAGCCAAGCTCTTTTTGCCTGCTCCAACCTTTTCTTCAGAGTGGACTTGAGTGTTTTTTTTACTGCTTCCACTTGTTCGTTGTCCTGCGGATGGGCTATGGAAGAGAACCTCTTGATGACACCATGCCATTGATAGAAGTCTGTGAACACTTCACTGTCAAACTGCAATCTGTTGTCGGAGACTGTCTTCCTCGGAAGTCCATATCGGCAAACGATATTTTTTATGACAAAGTCCAAAGCCTTTTTGGAGGTAATTGTGGCGAGTGAATTGGACTCAACCCACATCGTGAAGTAGTCTACTACCACTATGGTGTATTTCACCCCTCCTTTCCCTGTAGGCAGGGACCCGATAAGGTCTATGCCCCAGACAACAAAAGGCCATGGGCTGATCATTTGAGTAAGCTCATTTGGAGGCGCTTGGGGGATGTTGGCGAAGCGTTGGCATTTGTCGTATTTCTTGACGTAATCCATCTCATCTCTATTATGGGTGGGCTAGAAATACCCTTGCCTTAAGATCTTCTTAGAAAGGCTTTGCCCCCTGGCGTGATCACTGCAGAAACCTTCATGTACCTCTCGCAGTATTAAACTGACTTCTTGCTTGGACACACACCAAAGCAAGGGCAAAGAATATCCTCGCCTGTAAAGCCTATTATCAATAATTATGTACCTTGACACTTGCTACAACAACTTCCGAGCTGCCTCCTTGTCTTGGGGCAGCTTCCTGGAGACGAGGTATTTAACTATTGGCTCCATCCACCCATCTTGGGGTTGTACTGTTTCCATCTCATCTGGAGCCAAGATACTCGGAGACTCCAAGTAGTCAATGGGGACCACATTGATTAATTCGACGTCTTTGGTTGTAGCCTGTTTTGCTAGGGCGCCCGCATTAGAATTTTTCTCTCGCGACACTTCCCGAATAGTGAAACTTCAGAAGTTGTGCAGCATTTCTTGAGCCTTTGCCAAGTATGCTGTCGTCTTTGTTCCCCGGGCCTGGTATTCTCTGATAATTTAGTTTACCATGAGTTGGGAATCGCTAAAGATCTCGAGTCCTTCGGCCTTGAGCTCCAGCGCCACGCGAAGCCCAGCGATTAAGGATTCGTACTTTGCTTTGTTATTAGAGGCGCTAAACCCAAAGTGGAGAGCACTATGCACCGTATGCCCCTCGGGGGAAACCAAAATAAGTCCCGCCTCGACACCATTCTTGTTTGAAGACCCATCCACAAACAACTTCCATACTGGCCCAATCGCTGGGGTGCACTCGGTTCTCTCCTAATTCCTGGTACACTCGGTGATGAAATCAGCAAGTGCTTGACCTTTTATGGCTGTCCTCGGGTGGACTCAACTCCACTTACCACTTCAAGAGCCCTTCCGACGACTCAGGCCTTTGAAGGACATGCCTGAGTGGGTTGTTCGTGAGGACTTTAATTGGATGCGCCTGGAAGTCGGGTCTTAGATTTCGAGAGGCAACCATCAAGTAGAAGGTTAACTTCTCCATTAGCAGGTACCTAGATTTTTCCCTGAGGAGTCTCTTGCTGATGTAATAGATAGGGTGCTGAACACGACTTTCCTCCCTTACCAATGCGGCAATGATGGTGTCTTCCGAAATAGCCATGTCGAATTGGAGGGGTTCTTCGTCTACTGGATTGGACAAGATTTGAGGGTTTTCCATGTGCGCCTTGAGCTATTGGAACGCCTATTCGCATTCTTCTATCCATTCAAATCTCTGAATCCCTCGGAGAACATTGAAGAAGAGGATGCACTTGTCCGTTGTCTTGGAGAAAAAATGGCTCAAAGCTGTAATCCTTCATGTCAGGCTTTGAACATCTTTATGCTTCCGAGGAGAGGGCATTTAAATTAGAGCCTTGATTTTTTCAGGGTTCTCCTCAATCCCCTGAGCGCTTATGATGAAGCCTAGGAACTTGCCGGAGGCTACCCCAAATGTGCACTTTTAGGGGTTGAGCTTCATCCTGAACTGGAGGAGCACCGTGAAGACCTCAGCAAGGTCACCTACATGATCTGGGGCGGTCCAAGACTTAACTGACATATCATCCACATAGACCTCCATGTTCCACCCCAACTGGTTTTTGAACATTTTGTTAAACAGCCTTTGGTAAGTGGCGCCGACGTTCTTCAATTCAAAAGGCATCACGATGTAACAATAGACACCCTTGTTGTTTCGAAAGTTAGTGTGCTCCTGATGAGTGACGTGCATGGATATTTGGTTATATTCTGAATATGCATCCATAAATGACAACAACTCATAACCGGAGGTGGCATCGACCATCTGGCCTTTCTTGGGGAGAGGAAAACAGTCCTTCGGACAAGCCTTATTAAGGACCGAAAAATCGATGCATGTCCTCCAAGTGCCATTTGGCTTTGGAACGAGGATAGGATTGGACAACCACTTGGGATATTGGGCTTCTTGGATAAACCCATTGGAGAGTAGCTTGTCCACCTCGGCCTTGAGGGCCTCTTTCCGAGTTTGGTTAAACGTCCGTTGCTTCTGCTGGACGGGAGCAAAGCTAGAGTCGACATTCAAGGCATGGCATATGATATTCAGATCAATGCCAGTCATGTTGGAATGTTACCATGCGAACACATCTTGGTTTTCTTGAAGGAACACTGCTAACGCTTCACTGATATCCGTTTTCAAGCCTCCCCCGAATTTTACTTTCCAGTTGGGGGTGGAGGTATCTAGAACTACCTCCTCCACCTCCTCTATTGGTTCAATGGACCTCCTCTTGAACCCTTGGGTCTAACTCATCAGGCCCTGAGTCCTGCATAGCTTGCACCTCTAGGATCTTGAAGTTCTCGGAGCCTTCCTCCCTTACCATCATCACGGGTGCCTTGAGGGAGACATTGTAGCACCGTCTCGCCTCTTTTTGGTCACCGCAGACTGTGTCGATACCTGCATCCATGGGGAATTTCATGCATAGATGATTGATGGAGGTGACTGCCCCAAACTCCACCATTGCTCACCGTCCCAAAATGGCGTTGTACGCTAAGGGACAATCCACCACTACAAAGGTGCAATATTTGAAGGCTTAGCGAGGTACCTCTCCAAGCATCACAGGGAGATTTATCTGCCCCATCAGGATGAGGGCTTCTCCTAAGAACCCATAGAGTGTCGAGGCGCACGGGGACAAGTCTACTGTAGTCAACCCTATCTTCTCGAAGGCTGACTTAAACAAGATATTCAACGAACTCCCATTGTCTACAAGAATCCGTGCCACCATTTTCTTGGAGATTTGACTCTCAATCATCAAAGGACTGTGATGCGGGAAATGCACTCTCTAAGCACCGTCTTCGGAGAATGTTATAACTTGGTCAGTCATTCGCGACATTTGGGCAGGTAGTTGGGTCAAAGCCATTACCTCATCATCATGGTTCAAAGCTTGCACATACCTGTTCTGCGAGCTTCATGAGGTGCCCCCCAAGTGAGGTCCTTCTGAGATCGTTCCTACCCGTCCATTCACTGGAGGAGGTCCCTGTGCCACTAGATTCTGGGGAATTACGGGAGCCGCTGTTGGGACCTGTGGTGCGGCAGACGGGACCACTGGCCCAGCCACGAGTGGCTGTGCTTGACGCGCTCCACCCTTAGCGTACTGATGGAGGTGTCCCAGCTTGGTGAGATTCTCAATCTCATCCTTGAGTTTACTACACTCGTTAGTGTGATGCCCTATGTCGTTGTGGAAATGACAAAATTTTCCATGGTCTCGCCTATCCCTATCTCTTCGGATGGGTTGTGTCTTCCTGTAGTGCACGTGCTGTGCCGTGGCCAGGAAGATGTTCTCTCGAGAGTCCACCAAGTCAGTATACTCTGAATACTGTGAGATGTACTTCTCGCTTGATGTGACTCCCTTCTCGGGATGTGTGGTTCTGCTTCCCTTGGGTTGGCGACCCTTACCCTTCCCTCCGCACCATGTGCCATTGGGAGCTTGACTGGATTCAGCCGGCTGGGATGGGGCAATAACTCTGACACTAAATGCAGGCTGAAAAGCGCTGTATCCAGTGGGCGCTGCCCTGAACCCTGCCAGAGCCATACCAAATCCAAGAGTAGACATGGCGCTATAGCCGGAAGGGGTGGCACTCTGGTTAGGTTGGGCTCCCAATGAGCCATGCTGGATGTGAACATAGGGGGAGTATTGGATCCCCGAGGCCATGGGGCCAGGTGCGGCCGAGGCAGGAAACAGGGCAGATGCCCCGAACACCTCGATCTAGGCGTCCTCCCAACTGATGTATTCTTGTGCTCGACGAATGAAGTCGTCGAGACGCCGACATCCCCTTCGCTGGAGATCATCCTAGAGTGGGGATCCTGCGTGTATGCCGGCCTGCAATGCCATTAGTTGATGGCCATCATCGACCCTCTTGGTTCTTGCCGCTTCCTCTTTGAAGCATTTGATGCAGGCTTTGAAGGTCTCGAATGGTCCTTGCTTGATGTTGTCCAAGGAGTTGACCTCAAAGCTTACCTTCCGAACTCCTATGAACTGTCTTCGGAAGGCAGATGACAACTGTTGCCACATCTGAATGGACCCCGGTCGAAGTTTCTTAAACCATTCATCAGCTGGTCCTATCAGGGTGAGGGGGAACACGTGACATTTAGCGTCGTCGGAGACATGATGCACTGACATTAACCTGTTGAACTTGGACAGATGGTCTATGGGATCCCAACCACCATCATAAGCTGGTATGGACGACATTTTGAATCCTAGAGGTAGTGGAGCCTCAACAAGGTGAGGAGCACATGACTCTACCTCTTCATCTTTTGAGTCAGACTCATGGCCTTGTTGCCTGGCCATTCTGAGCATTATTCACTTTAGACTTTATAATTCCACTCGGAGCGGGTTGCGATCCCGGTTGATACTCTGGGCCGGGTAATCTCTTCTCCGAGCATTGAGATTATCTCGGAGATCTAACAGGCCTCTACCAGCAGGCTCGCGTACTCTAGCCTTATTACACCTCCGAGCATTGAGGTTGTCTCGCAGGTTGGCTTGTCCACATAATGCACCGTTATCTCCCCAGCAAGCCACCTCCGTCTCTCCATCAGACTCGTTTTCGTTTATCGAGATACTAATGCCCCGTTCTCAAATTTGTGGGGCATTCCTCAGGTGGTTATTCCTGTTGAATTGGTTAGGTCCTGAAGGGACATCAGCTCTAGGCCTTGTGCAGTTCGTATGGGCGCGTTGGGGTGGAGGGCCCCGAGCTCCACGGGAGCTGTCTGCTTGGCGATGTCCTCAGGCCCTTGTTTCCTTACCTTTACCAGCCTGCTACGGAGCCTGGTGGCCCTCGGGCTCTTGACAGACCCTCTTATGCTTCGAAGTAGGGTTATCATTGGCCTTTCCTTTACCACAGTCCTGTGGTGGCGCTGAGGTTCCAACTCCTGCTGGGTGCCCGGTGTGTCGTGCTGCGTCATGACACATCTCCAGGGGGCCATTTTGTATGTATGAGCATGCCTTGGTGCTTGATCATTAGTCAAGTCTTGCACCAAGTAACCTCATGGGTAGGGAATGACACTTTTGTAATTATGCATATGTCTCCCAGACAAAAATCATATATGTTCCTGGGAAGACTTCATTTCCTTAGAATGCTCCTTAGGGGGGGGGGGGGGTGACCTGGTGACTTAAGGAAGCACCATGGCCACCAGCAGATAAGGGCTTAAGCTGTGTACTCCCTTGCCCTATCAAGGCCTTATATGCATAAAACAATGCTTTGCCATGTCCCTTTGTGTATGCTTTCTTTATGGTTTATGTGTTGCTTGTTTGTTTCCTTCGTTGGGCCATTGCGTGCCACTTGACTGTGTTGTATGCTCTGATTGTTGTGTGGGATGTTGTCTCTGGATTTCTTGCCTCGTGCTTGCTCCCTCTTCATAATTGCCCTTACTTGTGTGAAACTTGTAACGTGGCTAACCATTGAGTTTGCTTGCCGCAGGTGTGAATTCTAGGTTGACTTGCTAATTAAGAGCGCTAACAAGTGCACACGTTCCGTCAATTCGAGTATCGAAGTTGGTGGCCGGTGACAGTTGGTATCAGAGCTAAGTTTGAGAAAGCTTGGTGACCCTGCAGGATGGTGAGCAACACTCAAAGGATTGAAGCGTTGGAGAGGCGCGTTGGAGGACTAGATGGCCTGGACGAAAGAGTCAGGGATCTTAGCTCTGTCAGGCTAGAATTGGAGATGACTAACGCACTGAACCATGTGGCTGCGTTGGAGTGGGATACGACCAATCTACTAGATACAACCAATCTACTAGCCTGCATAACGGCAATCGAGCGGAGAGAAAACCTTTCAAGCACATCCAATACTCCTCCGAGGGAGGAACGTATTGAGGCGGTGGAACGAGCGGTGAAGGACCTACAAGAAGCATTAAATGACCTCGTAGAGAATTGTAGGGAGTCAGTTGAGGCAATGAAGGATGAAATGTTAGAGATGAACACCAAGCTGAACCTCACCATGAGGGCAGTTGGGAATCAGCCTGCAACTGGACCCATTGGCATGGAATATGGGAGAGTAAAAGTCCCTGAGCCGAGGCCCTATGGGGGGCCTAGAAACATGAAAGGCTTAGAGAACTTCCTCTTTGATATGGAGCATTACTTTAGAGCCGTGAGAGCTGAATCAGAGGATGGCAAGGTCGCCACGGCAACGATGTACTTGTCTGCAGATGCCAAAGTGTGGTGGAGGATGAAGTACGATGATATTCAGAACGGCAGATGCACCATAACAACATGGGAAGATCTCAAGAGAGAGTTGAAGACGCAGTTTCTCCCTGAGAATGTTGCTTACATAGCTCGACGCCATTTGAGAGAGATGAAGCACACTGGAACAATTCGAGAATATGTGAAGAAATTCTCTGGGTTGATGTTGGATATCAAGGACATGTCCGAAGTGGACAAACTCTTCGCGTTCTTAGAAGGTCTGAAGCCTTGGGCAAAGCAAGAGCTTGAGAGACAACGAGTGGCTGACCTAGCCACTGCTCAGGCTGCTGCCGAACGACTAACTGATTACTCATCAGGGAACATTCAATCCAAGAAGACCAATCCATCGAGTAGTGGAAGTAATGTTGGGAGTAAAAAGTTTGGGAAGTCTTTGAAAAGCAAGAGTGGGGGAGGAGAGAAAAGGAGTGTGGAGTCTAACTCTCTTAGCAAAGGTAGTAACCCCCCGTTCAAGAAGCCTCTTACATGTTGGATCTGTACCGGACCTCATAAGTCGACAGAGTGTCCTCACAGATCCAAGATGAGTGCCCTCCAGGAAACATTTGCTCAAGGAGAACAAACCAACGAAGAGGAGGAGGAGGAGTATACGCACATGGGTGCCCTCTGGATGCTGAATGCTCTCAAGAAACACGGTGCGAAAGTGAAGAAGACCCCCGGAAAGGGACTAATGTATGTGGACGCCGCTCTAAACGGTAAGATGGCCAGAAGTGTGATGATCGACACTGGCGCCACTCACAACTTCATTTCGGAGATCGAAGCTAAACCTCTGGGACTGAAATGGGAGAAGGACCATGGCCGCATGAAAGCGGTTAACTCAGAAGCCTTGGTCACAACCGGCGTGGCTAAAAAGGTGAACATGAAGATCGGCTTGTGGGAGGGGCAGACTGACTTGGTGGTCGTGCGAATGGACGACTTTGATGTGATATTGGGTATGGACTTCCTTACGGAAAAGGGAGCCATTCCCATCCCAGCTACAGGAAGCTTACTCATAATGGGGGAGACACCAGCAGTTGTGCCTGCTAAAGTAGAGCAGCCCCCAGAAACCAAGCTGTTGTCAGCCTTACAATTGAAGAAGGGCGTGAGATGACTAGAGCCCACGTATATTATCCTACACACAATATACGAGGATACGGTGGATGAAGTCATCCCACCAGAAATTCGAATGGTCTTGAAGAAGTATGGGGATGTTATGCCAGACCAACTCCCCAGAGCCTTACCACCTAGAAGAGGGATTGATCACCAGATTGAGATGGTGCCGGAAGCCAAACCACCTGCAAAGGCGGCCTATAGAATGGCACCCCTTGAACTAGCAGAACTGAGGAAGCAGTTGAAGGATTTCCTAGAGGCAGGCTTCATCAGACCATCGAAGGCACCATATGGTGCACCCGTGCTATTTCAGAAAAAGCACGACGGGAGCTTGATACTATGTATTGATTATCGGGTTCTCAATAAGGTGACAGTGCAAAATACGTACCCCATCCCCTTGATCGTCGACTTATTCGACCAGCTGAGTGGAGCGAAATTCTTTACGAAATTGGACTTAAGATCAGGCTACTATCAAGTGCGGATAGCAGAAGGGGATGAGCCGAAGACAACGTGTGTGACTCGATATGGAGCATACGTCATGCCGTTTGGGTTGACAAACACACCAGCCACGTTCTATACATTGATGAACCAAGTTTTCTAGGAATATCTAGACAAGTTCATGGTAGTCTACTTGGATGACATTGTGGTCTATAGCTCCACAATAGAAGAACATCAACGACACTTATCTCAAGTGTTTCAAAAATTGAGAGAGAAACAACTCTATGTGAAGCGAGAAAAGTGCTCCTTCGCACAAGAGAGAATCAAGTTCCTAGGCCACATAGTAGAACGTGGTCGGATCCACATGGATCTAGAGAAGGTGCGGGCCATTCAAGACTGGAAGGCCCCCGCCAATTTTAAGGAATTACACTCCTTCCTTGGTTTAGCAAACTATTATCGAAGATTTGTAGAAGGCTATTCAAGAAGGGCGATACCCTTGACCGAGTTGTTGAAGAAGGGTGTAACTTGGACGTGGACTGATAGTTGTGTTGAAGCATTTAAGAGTCTGAAGGAAGCCATGATGCGAGATCCTGTCCTAGCCTTACCAGATGTTGGTAGGCCCTTTGAAGTGAAGACAGACGCGTCTGATTTTTCCTTGGGAGGAGTACTTGTACAAGAGAGCCACCCCATAGCTTATGAAAGCCGCAAACTCACGGAGGTAGAGAGGCGGTACATTGCACAAGAGAAGGAGCTTCTTGTAGTAATTCATTGTCAACGAGTGTGGAGGCACTACTTGTTGGGGTCGAAGTTTGTGGTGAAAATAGATAATGCCGTGGTGAGTCATTTCCTCACCCAGCCAAAGCTTACCCCTAAACAAGCACAATGGCTGGAGTTCATAGCAGAATTTGACTTTCATTTCGAACACAAGGTGGGCCGGCTAAACCAGGCAGCTGATGCCCTGAGTCGCAAAGCTGAGTTAGCGGCTCTAAAATTGCTGGCAAATATGTCAGCTAGCATGGTGACCACTCCACTCCGAGAGCGCATTAAGGAGAACCTGGTGAAAGACCCGGTGGTGAAGACCATCATGAATCTCGCAAAAGAGGGGAAGACTCGCCAATTTTGGGTAGAAGATGATCTTTTGTGGGCCAAGGGTGGCCAATTATATGTTCCAAATACGGGAGATTTGTGGAGGACACTAATGAGTGAGTGTCACGACACCTTGTGGGCGGGTCATCCAGGGTGGCAGAGAACTCATGCCCTATTGAAGCAGGGGTAATACTGGCCACAAATGCGCGACGATATCGTGGAGTATACCAAAACTTGTCTCACCTGCCAGCAAGACAAAGTGGAGAGGCATAAGACGCCAGGGTTGTTGGAACCTTTGTTAGTCCTAAGCCGACCATGGGAGAGTGTGTCGCTTGACTTCATTACTAGTTTACCAAAGACGGGAGACTTGAGTGCGATCTTAGTGATCGTGGACAGATTTTCAAAGTATTCAACCTTCATACCGGTGTCGAAATATTGCTCGGCAGAAGAGACAGAGAGACTTTTCTTCAAGTATGTAGTTAAGTATTGGGGAGTACCCCAAAATATAGTTAGTGACTGTGATGGGAGATTCACAGGGACCTTTTGGTCGGAGTTATTCAACCTTTTGGGGTCACAACTAAATATTTTCTCGAGCTACCATCCTCAAATAGACGGACAAACTGAAAGATTCAATGGGATGCTGGAAGAATACTTGTGGCATTTCGTCAGTGCCAACCAAAAGAATTGGCCGCAACTACTAGACGTAGTCAATTTTGTTTCAACTCTCAGAAGATTTCTTCATCAAACAAGAGCGCTTTTGAAGTTGTTAACGGTCAGCAACAACTATTACCCCACACAGTGGATGAGTATCGCGGAAGAAATCTGAGAGCCTTTAATTTCATGAAAGACTGGAAGAAAACCACCGAGATTGCCTGAGCCTACCTGGAGAAGGCATCAAAGAGAATGAAGAAGTGGGCAGATCAGAAGAGGCAACCACTGGAATTCAAAGCAGGCGACTTAGTGATGATCAAGCGGAGGCCCGAACAACTGAGATTTCGAGGGAATAAGGACATCAGACTCGTCCGCAAATACGAGGGTCCTGTTCCAGTCATCTCGAAAGTGGGCCTGACCTCCTACAATGTCAGCTTACCAGAATGGATGAAGATACACCCGGTCTTGCACGTCAGTAACCTCAAACCGTATCACGAAGATCCAGCACGCAACCAGTCTACCAGAGAAGGAGTCAGCATCAAGCCATGAAGCAGCAGACAACCTGAAGAAATCCTAGTAGAGAGGACCGTGGTCGTGGACAGAAAGAAGAAGAAAGAGTTTTCGGTGAAGTGGAAAGGGCTCGGAGATGAAGAAATTTGCTGGGAAAGGGCGGAGGAGTTGCACAAGCATACGCAGAAGATTGAAGATCAGCAAGAGGCAGGTTCGTCGAGGACGCCAGAGATTTAAGTGGGGGAGAGTGTGTCGTGCTGCGTCATGACACATCTCCAATGGGCCATTTTGTATGTATGAGCATGCCTTGGTGCTTGATCATTAGTCAAGTCTTGCACCAAGTAACCTCAGGGGTAGGGAATGACACTTTTGTAATTATGCATATGTCTCCCAGACAAAAATCATATATGTTCCTGGGAAGACTTCATTTCCTTAGAATGCTCCTTAGGGGGGAGGGGGTGACCTGGTGACTTAAGGAAGCACCATGGCCACCAGCAGATAGGGGCTTAAGCTGTGTACTCCCTTGCCCTATCAAGGCCTTATATGAATAAAACGATGCTTTGCCATGTCCTTTTGTGTATGCTTTCTTTACGGTCTATGTGTTGCTTGTTTGCTTCCTTTGTTGGGCCATTGCGTGCCACGTGACTGTGTTGTATGCTCTGATTGTTGTGTGGGATGTTGTCTCTGGATTGCTTGCCTCGTGCTTGCTCCTGCTTCATAATTGCCCTTACTTGTGTGAAACTTGTAACGTGGCTAACCATTGAGTTTGCTTGCTGTAGGTGTGAATTCTAGGCTGACTTGCTAGTTAAGAGCGCTAACAAGTGCTACACGTTCCGTAAATTCGAGTATCGAAGTTGGCGGCCCGTGACACCCGGCGGGCACCACTGCTGGCGGATCTTGTGCCTCTGCAGCCGGGTGCTCAGGAGGCACATCAACTACGTTGATAGGTGTCACTCCAACGGGGTGTGTAGGTGGCACACCTATTGGGTGCCCAGCCGACATTTTGCCATTGGGGTCCACTCACAACCCCTGGGCTGCAAGAGTGGCCTTCATGGAAAGTACCATCTCTTGAAGGGTAGCGATGTTACCTTCTTGAGCATCAAGTTTTTGCTGTTGGGTAGCACCTGCTCACCGAGCGCCACTACCTCTGACGTCTCTTCTGCCTCCATGGGCTGAGGATATTCATCCTCATAATACCCATGGTAGGCACCATTATCTTCACCGTCGTACTCGGCGTACTCATCATAGTCCTCCATCATCTCAGGTATGTCCTGAGGTGGTTGCCTACTGGGTTCTCCTCCTTCAACTCCGGTAGGAGGGAGCACCTCATCTGTAACTTTTCATCATGTAGTCACCATGATCATTAATGTTTCAAATGCTTCCTTCGAGCTTTCAATGAGAGCACCAAAATGATGACTGCCTTTTTTGCTATCAATCTTAATAAGAGAGATTAAATAAATAACTGTAAGAACACAAGGATTTTTATGTGGTTCAAGTTATAAAAGAACCCTAGTCCACGAGTCTCTTGTATTAGGAGGATTGCAATCTTGTGAGTGCAAGCTTCAATGATGTATTCTTAGGTAGCGTTTAGATTGCTCTTAATACAAGTAGTTTTCTCTCTATCAAAAACCACCCCCTTTACAATGAGACTCCCAACCCTATTTATAGAGGCTGAGGTCATTAATACTATTCGTAAGTAATTAATACAAATTTTCCCCATTATTGGGGGATTAATACCAATTTAATGCATTGTGCTACATTGAATAGAGACTAAGGCCCAAATGAGATTTGCGGAGCCTACTGTAGAAAGATAACCACTTTACAAGGAACATGCCCCTGGGACTGTCAGGGAATGCTGTACATATTTTCGTGTTAGGCAGCATAGTGGGTGTGCGAATTATCTAGACGTACACTCGACAACACTGTTGACGGATCACTCATAAAGGTTGTCAGATGATCCTCTGACTCTGAAAACCCACGCCTACTAACACATCGCTCCTTTTCTTAGGTCCGAGAACTAGAACCTCAGACCTGGGAGGTGATTGAGAGACGAGATCCCTCGCCTTAACTGTCCAAGCTGGAGAACCTCCAGCTCCAAGACCAAACATCATGGAGTAACTTACCAAGGCACCCACGACCCACTGTCAAAGACAAGGTCTCATCTAGGAAGACCCTTGCTCTGACTATAGGGCTCAGATAGTAACATGCCCCGAGGATATCCACAAACATCCTAGCCGACTGATAACTCTAGGAATTAGAGTTAATTTTATGCTTTAAAACTTTTATTTTTATCAAGAAAGAGTGGTTTATGATGTTTTGTAGTGTCTTTACATTAGTTTTGTCAAATATTAAATGTAATAAGAATATATTAAATATTAGTATAATGATGGAAAAATATACCCTAAATTGTGAAATTTTGCCTTAGTAGGTGGTTGGTAGAATTTTTGACATTTGGAAAGAAATTGAAGGTTTAAATGGTTTCAGCAGGAGGGAATGCTGCAGCATTGCAACAGCATTGTAGCAGCATTGCGTCTACCCAGTCAGCTGCTTCAAGGGCCCACGTGGGAAAGTAATTTATCAACTCTTTTTTTTGGATTTATGTATTTTGAGCTGAGTGGTAACTAAAAGGGTTTTGGGTCATTAAAAGCTTGTGGACCCATTGGGCTTTAAAGAAAGAAGAAAAAAAACAATAAAAAAGAGGAAAAGAAAGACCCACGTGGGGCAAAAAGGAAAAATAAGAAAACCTATTATCATCATCTTTTTCCCTAATTTGAAGAGACTACAACTAGAGAGCAAAAAGGAGGAGGGCAGCTACCTAGTTTGATGAGGAATATATATACATATCTATTTTGGAGAGCTTGAAAGGGAGAAGAAGACGAGAGAAAAAAAAGGAAGGACCTAGAAGAAAAGGACAACTTGGAAAAATGAGAGCTCACAATGCGAGCTCAAGATGAGCAAGTAACGTTCAAGGTATTCAATCCTATACGTTCTCTAGATGAGTTGGGGGAGTGTTTGGTCATTCATGTCATGAACTCTAATATGGAGGAAGAGATACCCACAAAGTATAACAAGAGTTTGAAGATGAAGTTACCTCTTGAAAAATTTAAGAAAGACAACGAGCCATGGAGAAGTGTAAAAAAAGCATCATCTCACATGCAAGAGCCACATAGATAGAAGCATGGTACGAAATCACATTCCTAAATGTTTGAAGTGGGGTAGCGGGTGTTTTTCTCAAATCCTTAGATGAAAGGAAAATCCAAACATCTAAAATCAAGCTTTTTCGATTCATTCTCTGTAATCAAAGTCTATCCTTGTGGTGCATTGGATTTGCATGATGAGAATTCAGGAAGAAAGTTTAAGGTGAATGAGAAAGAATATAAGTTTGGGGGTAATGAGGTTAAGCACACGAGACCTCAACCACCTCACTTAATCTTTGAAAAGTCATGTGTTGAGCTGCTGTGCTTGACGTTAAAGATATACTTGGAGAGCAACAAATTTATTATATATATAGTATATATAATATTATGTTTTTGTTCGTGTTTTTCACCTCCCTCCTTCATTGTCCATGTTGTGAATTGAATGAGTTAATGTTATGGGGTGGCTGTGAGGATTCTTGTATTTTTATGGGTCAATTGAAGCAATTTCGGGCAAGTTTCAAGTCAAACCTTGGGTGTATTTATGGCTGGTTTCATGATAATTTGAATTCTGGAAAGTCTGGGAGTGATGCTACAGCTATGCTGTTAGGCTCTTTATTAATGCTGCAACATTGGAGATAGGCGAGATTTGAGAATTTTTTAAGAAGCTCTTTCCACAACCCGACCCCTCGCACCATGGAGAGGAGTTAGCACCGCTGACGTTGAGGAGACTAGAGATGAGGACGCCGATGGTGGCGATCAGTGATAGGAGGGAGTCTTCTTTTTTTTGTTTTGTTGCTTTTATTTAGTTTTTATTTGGACTGTTTCTTGTTGCTGTAATTTATTGTTGCTATTGTTCTTCATTGTGTTGTGTTGGGTAGCAATGAGGACATTGCTCTCTTAAGTGTTTTTTTTTTGGCGGGGGGGGGGGGGGGGGGGAGGGTGTTCTTTTTTATTGCTATTGTGTCGTCTTACTTTCTTGCAATTTCTTGTCTTAAGTTTAAGATGTTGCTTAGGGTTGTTTTGTGTCGAGTATAGAGTCTAGGTTGTATTGGAATCAATTTTTGTAATGGTTTTGTTTAAGTATTGAGTGGCTCGATGATAAAATTTCACAAAAACAAAATTGCAATATTGGTTAACTCTTGTGTATTAGTGAGGCTTTAGTACTTAATGTTTTTGGTGCTAATTCAACCATAGTGAGATTGTGTCCCAATTGAGTGTGCATAGTTTGACCATGAATCCCTCACCTTAGATTAAACTAAGTATTCATGAAGGTTTAAGTTTTTAGAATTGGCTTAATAATTCCTGTTATCCAAAAAACAGGCATGGATGACGTGGCAAGTGATTTCTAACACGTGGCTGACACCTGGCAGAATTCTGTTCGACTATCGACCAGTAAGACATTGCAAGCACGAAGATGAGTTTTATTGCGACCAGCATGGTCGTACATTCCAGATATTTCAAAGATAATCTTATAGAGATCATCGTCATATCCGAGATTATCTCCCATGATTTACTGAATATCCGATTAATTAGGAAAGAATATCTGTAACTAATTCATGTAATCTTCCTTGAGTCTATAAATAATGAGAAGATAGCTCAAGGAAAAGACTTTTGGCTTTCTAATTACTGGAGATTAGAGATTTACGAGTGAGCTAGAGCTATCACATTCGATATATTGTTTTGTTCTTCAGAGGTTGGTGAAACTCATTGAACCCTAGTTCTTTGATCACTCCTTTGAAATATTATATCAATAACAACTCAAGTGGATATAGGTTATTACCAAATTCTTGGGCCGAACCACTATAAATTCTTGTGTGCTTTACTATTTTTTTCATTATTCTCATTTCAACATATCTGTCTACATCAAGCATTTTTGACTCCGTGTCAGTTGACCAAAATCAGGGTCAACATTTTGGTGCTTTCATTGAGAGCTTGATATAATATTGTTGAAGTATCAATGGCGAAAACAATAAAGAAGACTGGGCAGGCGACTAGCGCTGCACCATCTCAACCGCCTCCTCCTCCAAACGTGTCCAAAGATGAGCCACATTTGGAATTCGATGAGGAAGAACTAGATTCCGAGACGCTGAAGAATACCCTGGGGGTATTGCAGGACGAACTGGCCAATCTGAGGGCCAGCCAGGAAAGTGCTGCCGAGATTATGGCACGGCAACAACAAGAGATTGAGCGACAGCGCCTGGAACTGAGTGAAAGGCAGGCGGAGATGGATTGTCGCCAGAGGGAGGCCATGGAAGCCCTTGAAGCAGCCCTACAGCTGGCTAGGAATCAGGCTGCACTTGCATCGTAGCCTGATCAACCTTCAAGTAGGCCACCCAAAAGGGGCCCTAATCCTAGCCTGTCGATCCAGCCCTCGAGCCCCCAAAGGCCCGAGCAGCCACCAATGCCTCAGGACGATGTCCCTCTAAGGGATCCTGAAGCGCAGCCTCCATCCCAGGCTGGTCGCGGAAATCCCCCGCAGTCAAGGCAGAATAGGGCCGGGCAGCAGCCCCGCAGTCCTAGACGCCATAGGGGCAAAGAGCCGAACCCACCGAGCAGAGGGCAGCGTGCTTCTGATAACAGAAGGAACTCGGAGACAGGCTCTGCGGTCCGGGGCTCCCCATGGCATGACAATGCACGGGGACCCACCGACCAACGTAGGCCACCCTCTAACGCTCGGGATGTTCCAGCCCGAGGAGGCAACAGAGGGAACAGTCAATCCCACCATGGCCAGTCGAGGTTCAGAGATGGCCATGGTTATAATGAGGCTGACTCAGGCAGAGGAAACGCCTGTCGGAGAAATGAAGAAAGAGGTGGGGGCAGAAGCCCACCACCTAGGGATGACCAACTCGAAAGACGTGACACTGGGGGGAAGCCCAGACAAAATAACATTTTCAACCGGCTCGGAGCCAGTGAGCAGCGGAGAAGAGATGAGGATTTAAGAGATGTACTCAACGATCGCAGGGAACGACACGATGAGTACATTCCTTCAGCAGCAGAGGCCCCGACGATTCCTGGCACCGTGCAAGCCCAGATAGATGCCCTCAACCAGGCAGTGCAACAGCTGGTCAGGGGAAGAACATCTTATATCGATCAAGATAGGAGAAAGGGCACTCCTTTCGTTCAAATGATAGCTATGGCAGAAACTCCTAGCAAGTTTAAGATGCCTGCGCTTCCAAAATTTGGCGGGTATGGTGACCCAGTATCTCATATCAACAAGTTTGAGATACAAATGGACATTCAGAAAGTTTCCGAAGACGCTCGGTGTAGGATCTTTCCTGCAACACTTTCTGATGTTGCACAGGAGTGGTTTTTCAAATTCCCTCCTGCAAGTATTGTTTCTTGGGATTCTATGCGGGTCGTGTGCACCCAACTGAGGCAAATCAGCTGGTCGAAATACGCCAGCAAGACGGAGAACCACTGAAGGATTATGTCCAACGTTTTATGCGAGCAGCTGCTGGAGCCAAAACAATGGGAGACAAAGGCAAGATGATGGCCATAACTGCAGGAGTCAAGCGCCGCACGCCTCTTTGGAACAGCCTCAGAAAGCATGGGGTCAGGACTACCCAGGAATTTTTGGATCAGGCTGATCCATACATCAAGCTCGAAGATGCCATTGCCAGTGAAGGAAAGCCCCCAGGCAAGGATAAGGGGACTGCCGAGCCCGCCCAAGCCGCCAATGGGTCAAAACCCAACGACAACGGCAAAGGCAACGGGAACGGCAATGGCAATGGCAAGAATGGGGGGAAACAGCCACATAATGAGCCTTCCACCTCTGACAATAAACGAGCCAAGGGTAATCGTTATGAACCTCGGTTCATTAACTACACTGCCCTTATTGAGTCTCAGGGAGAGGTGTATCAGGCCACGAGTTCCAGTGTGCCTTATAAAAAACCTGCTCCCATTCGAAAAGATATTTCAAAGAGAGACACTACCAAGTTCTGTCGTGATCATAACGACTACGGACATGATACAAATGAATGCAACCAGCTAAAGGATGAAATCGAGTTCCTTATTAGACAAGGAAACTTGAGAAGATATGTACGGGCCTCGGGAAATTCCCAACGAGAGGCTCCAGGTGGCAACGAGTGTGCACCCACATGCCAATGCTCGCCACCTTTGCAGCCTGACCCCATAGCTGGCAATTTACTCACCATCTGCGAAGGCCCGCACCTTGCGGGAAGTAGTGGAAAGACGAGGGAACGATATGCTCGGACCCTACGTCACGACCAGGACATCGAGATGATGACTGTGGAGGACAGGGGATCAAAGAAGGTTCGGTCAGAGGATGATGAGATAACCTTCTCTGATAGCGACGCCTAGCATGTCCAGTTCCCACATTCCGATCCGCTGGTCGTGGACGTTCAAATCGCCAACATGATGGTGAAAAGAGTACTAGTGGATACAGGAAGTTCAGTGAACATCCTGTACAAATCTTTGCTGTAACGCATGAAGTTGTCCGTCAAGGACTTGGAGCCCTGCAACCAAACAATTTATGGCTTCTCTGGTGAGGGACTCGCCCCAGCAGGGTCAATCAGACTTCCAGTCATAGCAGTTACAATGCCTGCTACCAGGACATTACTCACTACTTTTATAGTAGTCGATTGTCCTTCGGCGTATAATGCTGTTATTGGAAGGCCCATACTGGTTGATCTTCGGGCCGTCACCTCAGTATGGCACTTGGCCATGAAAATCCTGACAGACGCAGGGGTAGGACGCGTGTTGGGAAATCAGAGAGAAGCAAGGGAGTGATACAACGCCTCAGTTACAAAGGCGAAGAAGGGAACATCGAAAAGCACTCCCCCAGATAGGTTGCAGATGGCAATTGATACACAAGTCCAATCCGGTGATGAAGTCACCAAATAGGGTGTTTCCCAAAGTGAGGATAGGGACTTAGATCCTCGCTTTGGGGATTTCGAGGAAGATGTTGGACCTGTCGAGGACCTGGAAGAGGTCCAACTTGACGAAGAAGACCTGACTAGAGTGGTAAAGGTCGGGAAAAACTTAGAAGCAATAACGAAGTATGCACTGGTGGAATTTTTGAGAAAGAACCAGGAAGTTTTTGCTTGGTCACACAAAGACATGGTTAGGATAGATCCTGCAGTTATCAGGCATGTCCTGAACCTTGACAAGAGTTTTCCACCCGTGCAACAGAAAATAAGGTTGCTCGATAAGGATAGATCGAAGGCCTTAAAAGAGGAAGTCGAGAGACTGAAGGAGAATGGGTTCATCAGGGTGGCGTTTTATCCATCGTGGGTATCTAATACGGTACTGGTTCCCAAGCCTAACGAAAAATGGCGAACCTGTGTGGATTTCACAGACCTCAATAAAGCCTGCCCAAAGGATTGCTTCCCACTCCCAAGGATCGACCAGTTGGTCGATGCAACTGCAGGACATGAGATCCTCTCCTTTATGGATGCATACTCAGGGTACAATAAGATCAGTATGCATCCCCCTGACGAGGATCACACTAGCTTTCGGACCGATACAGGGTTATACTGTTATAAAGTAATGCCCTTCGGACTGAAAATGCTGGTGTGACTTACCAGCGACTGGTCAACCACATGTTTAAGGAGTTGATCGGAGTAAACATGGAGGTGTACGTGGACGACATGCTGGTAAAGTTGAAAAAACCAGAAGGACATGTGAAGGATTTACAAGAGTGTTTCAATGTTCTGAACAAATATCAGATGAAGTTAAATCCTCTCAAATGTTCCTTCGGAGTAGGATCAGGGAAATTTTTGGGGTTTATTGTTAATTCGAGAGGAATCGAGGTCAACCCCGATAAGATAAAAGCCCTGATCGTCATGAAATCGCCAATGAAAATCAAGGATGTGCAAATTTTAACTGGAAGAATTGCCGCATTAAGTAGATTCATTTCCAAGTCGACGGATAAATGCGTCCCTTTCTTCAATCTACTTAGAGGCAACAAGAAATTCGAATGGACAGGAGACTGCGAGCAGGCTTTCCAGGCCTTAAAGGCCCACATGGCACAGCCTCCTGTTTTATCAAAACTGATGGACGGAGAAACTTTGTTCATTTACCTGGTGATCACCGAATTTGCTGCCAGTGCGGTGCTAGTGCGAGAGGAAGAAGGCGTACAAAAGGCAGTTTACTATGTAAGCAAGAGGTTAATCGGGGCTGAGTTGAGGTATCCTCCAATCGAAAGGTTAGCCTATTGCTTGATTTTGGCCTCAAGGAAGTCACGTCCTTACCTCCAAGCCCATCCCATCACAGTCATAACTGACCAACCCCTTCGGCAAGTTCTGCAAAAGCCAGAGGCGGCTGGGCGCTTATTGAAATGGGCAGTCGAACTCGGGCAGTTCGATATCACATATTCACCGCGAGCAGCAGTAAAAGGACAAGTCTTGTCTGACCTTATCACTGAATTCACTGAGCTCCTAGACGACAAGCAGTGCGAAGAGCGTAGTGCGCCCGAGCCACAAGTCAAAGCTCCTTCGTGGAGGTTATTCACGGATGGATCGTCCAACGAATCTCACGCAGGAGTAGGAGTGATATTGACAACGCCAGAAGGGCATCAATTTCACTGCGCTATTAGGTTCGATTTCACCGCATCGAACAATGAGGCCGAATATGAAGCACTCCTCACAGGACTAAGGTTAGCCAAAGACATGAGTATAAAAGTGCTTGATATCTACAGTGATTCACAGCTGGTAGTGAATCAAGTCTTAGGGGAGTATCAAGCACGGGGCCTCAAAATGGTGGCCTACTTAAACAAAACTAGAGATATGTTGGCGCAATTCGAAAAGTATGCCCTCCAGCAAATTCCCCGAGATCAGAATTCAAACGCAGATGCCTTAGCGAAACTCGCAAGTGCGAAAGACGCTGACACTTTGAATATAGTGCCAGTAGAGAGATTATGCGAATCGAGCATACGAGCAGACGAAATTAATATGAAAATCTGGATGGAGGATACATGGATGGCACCATACTTGAAGTATCTCACAAATGGTGTACTACCAGCAGATAGAAACAAAGCCAGAACCCTTCAAAGACAGGCTACTAGGTATATACTGGTCGATGGTGTCCTTTACCGAAGAGGATATTCCATGTCACTGCTCAGATGCATTACACCGGAAAAGGCTAAAGAACTAATGAAGGAAGTACATGAAGGCTTCTGTGGGGACCACGCTGGGGGGCAGAGCTTGTCAAAAAAGATTATGAGGCAGGGTTATTTCTAGCCGACTATGAATGGGGACTCAATGGAGTTTGTGCAAAAATGCGATAAGTGTCAGAGGTTTTCCGAGATCCCACGCGCAGCTCCCAACAAGTTAAAGCAGATGCAGAGTCCTTGGCCTTTCGCAGTATGGGGTATAGACGTGATTGGATCCCTGCAACAGGGAAGGGTGGAGTAAAATATGCAGTCATAGCAGTCGACTACTTCACCAAATGGCCAGAAGCTGAGCCGCTCGCTACCATAACGACCAAAAAAGTTCTTGACTTTGTCATCAAGAACATTGTTTGCTGATATGGTTTGCCTCGAAAAATTGTCTCAGACAACGACACCCATTTTGACAGTGACTTATTCACAGACTTCTGCAAAAGGCATGGAATCATCAAAAGCTTTTCTTCAGTCGCACACCCACAAGCAAATGGGCAAGTGGAAGCAGTGAACAAAACACTTAAAGATACCCTGAAGAAAAGGCTTGAAGATGCTAAAGGAGCATGGCCAGAATAGCTGCCTGAATTACTCTGGTCGTATAGAACTTCTCATCGAACAGCGACAGGTCATACCCCGTTCTCCTTAGTTTATGGGTATGAAGCTATGTTGCCCGTCAAGTTAGATCCGCCTTCACATCGATGAATTACATACGACCAGGACTAGAATAGCCAACTGATGATGGAGTCCCTAGACTCACTTGAAGAGAAACGGGAAAAAGCCCAACTCCGAGTAGCTTCGTACCAGCAAAAAGTCGCCCGGTATTTTAACTCAAAGGTGAAAGAAAGAAAATTCAACGTTGGAGACCTAGTACTTCGACGAGTTTTCTTAAATAACCGTGACCCAACTGCTGGAGTACTCGAACCAACTGGGAAGGACCTTACTAGATTGAAGAAATCCTTCATCCAGGCACCTACAAACTTGCACGCTTAAATAGATATCTCGTTCCCCGCTACTAGAATGGAGAACACCTGCGCAAGTATTATCAATAGACAGTCCTTTTTAAAGGACTGGCTTGTATTAATTTTTACTTTTTACAAGTTCTGAAAAAGGGTTAGCCATATTATATGGCTAATTGCTTATAAGTGTAAGATCTTTTTAAAGATCACTCGTAAAGACATGTTTAGTCCAGTTTTAATACGAGAATTATAAGGGACTATGCGCAGCCAGTCATTCTTGCCAACCTTTGTAAATTCTATTTACAAGTATTTGTTCACAACGTGTGTTGTTTTGCTGTATTCTATATTTTACAAGTTATTCTGAGCAGCAATGTTCAAACAGGTCGTGGTCAAGGCAAGTGACCAAGGACCTAAAGCTCCTCAGTCACTTGGGGGGCATATAAGGTACATCGATAGCAAAGCATACCAAGAGGTATGTAAACACATGCTACGGTACTTAGAGTATTTTTCAAAATTTATATTTTTTTAAATCAAGCCAAAGTACTATGCTAAGTTCGGTCATGCGAATAGATGTTGTAATAAAGAGAAATATTATAATATCAAAAAAGCATTCTCTTACACCGCAAGCAGTACTGCTTGGATGTAATTGTTTAAAGTAAAAGGAAGGTTTGCTGCCCATGCAGCAAATTTAAAAATAAAAATTCAGTCTTTACATCACGACCAGTAGGTCATGTAATTAAAGAAAAGAAAAAGAACAAAAAAAACTTTAAGGAGCCTGGGGGACAGAAGGATCTGTTGGAGCAGTTTGGTCAGCTGCAGCTTCTCCTCCCTCCAAATCGGCGGCTGGCTGGATACTTGGGGTAGCAAGGACCCTTGCTCTTTCTTCTTAAGAAGCTAACTAAGCAGCACAATGCGCTAGCTCGGTCTTCCTGGCCTCTGCTGGAAGGTAACTAAAATTGGCACCTTGGTTGTGTTTCTAAAATTTGTAGAAACACCGAAGTGTCGCGTTCTTGTACCTCTCTAGATCCTTGGCGTTGGTAAGCTTAAGCTGTTCCACTTGGCTCTCAAGAACAGCTATGGTCTTGTCCTTAGCGAGGTGCTCATCCTTAAGTCTCTTGACTTCACGATATTGGACTCGACTGGACTCCTGGTAATCGTCCCTCTGCTTCTTCAAAGCTACCTGAGAAGCTTCATTCTCCGCCAGCTTTGCCACCAAAGCATCCTTCTGCTGGGTGACCACCTCCAACTCCCCAGCATGCCTGGCTTCTGCAGCCTGAAGCTCCTCGATGGCTTTTGCCTGAAACTCCTCGACGGCCTTTGCCCAAGCCTGCTCTATGCTAGCACTAGCGCGAGTATGAGCAGTAGTTATAGTCAGCATTGCCTGCAGTCAAGGAATAAAAGTTAGGCTATATTACAAGAAGGAAAGATAAAGGCCAAGAGAAATAATACTTACACTGGCCACTTCGTTAAGAGCCCTGTTAAGGATCTGATCGACCTCCATGCTCTCAGCTTCAGCCATTGCCTCCCTGCAACAGTCATGCTTCAGGATATGAGCAAGGCGATCTTTAGCTAATCGCAGGGAGCGGTTCAAGAGTTTGGTCCCAGAAAGTTCTGCTTGCGGGGCCTGTTCCCTTCGGGCCGCAGGCGGGGGGTTGGCAGCAGGGGCAGTCTCCTTTTCAGCAGAAGCAGGAGGTTGGGTAGAAGGTTGGCCAGTAGGTCCGTCCTTGGAAGGATCAGCTGTTCGACCCTTCTTGGCCGGGGGTGCTTTGCTTGATTCGCCATCATGCCTCCTAGCTGATTTCCATCGAACCAGGGGGACATCCTCTTCCTCCTAGGTCTGGTACAAATCGAAAATGTTGGGGGAAGCCATCTCTGCAGATAAAGAAAAACATGCAGGTAGTAAGACAAAAGTAGATAAAAAATCATGGCAAATCATAAAAGAGGTCAAAAAGTTTAATACCCGAGCTATAACTATTTGTCGCTACACTACTGACTCTATTAGTCATACACTCACTATCTGGCACGAAGAAGTTTGGCCCTAGATTTGGAGTATACGTAAAATTGCCGTCCCCGTCAAACAAGTGACAGGGAATTGGCAAGCTATTTAAAAGCAGAATAATAGTACCGTTTTAGTCTGAAGACTCAATCCAAGTCTATGACGGGCTTGGTTGCTTTTTGTTTTCCCTTCCCTTGGGGCGCAGAAGGCTTCTCTGCTGAAGGGTCGCCAGTGGGTTCCCTGATCGTAACCCCCGTTGGACTCCTTCGGGGAGGAGACGCTGGGGGTTGCTGCTCGGGATCCCCCTCGGCAGTGGCATCTGCCACCACGGGTTCTCTTGTTTCATGGCGAGGAGCCAGGAGGCCAGATAGCCTCAGATTTTCATCAGTGACCAGGGACTTAACGCTTTTTTCAGCGTCTGCCATCCTGGCCAGTGCGTTGGACCTCAACACCATGTCTGGTGTTGGGTTTGGGCATAACCATGGTCCTGAAAGGCACAATATACTTTAGAGAAGTGCAGAAGAGTTTGCTAAGGAAAAGTAGCGACCAATGAAAAGTGACATTTACCTTCTCGAGCGAAGGCCAGGTTGTTCGTAGTCATGTCTAGTGTAAGGAAATACTCTTGATTGTACTTCCCCACGTTGGAAATGTGAGTAGTCTAACTAAAAAATGTTCGGTTTGTTTCCTGGTGACAAAGATGAAAGAAGCCCGTCCCATATTGTTGAGGGTTGGACTTAAGGTCAAAAAGGAAGTTGACCTCGTGGGGAATGGGCTCTGGCCATTTTTTGAGTTTGTAAAGGATATAGAGTGCAGCTAGCATTCTATATCCATTTGGGGTGATTTGAAAGGGGGTAAAACCGAAGTAGTTGGCCACCCCCTGGTAGAATGGATGTAGAGGGAGGATAGCCCCCGCCTCTATGTGATACCTGGACAAAGCGCTATAGGCGCCCCCAGGCAGGTTAGCTCTTTGGTCAGCAACAGGGATTTTGAGATTAACCCTGATAAGAGGATACTTCCTAAGATAATTGTCGAGCATCCGGGGAGTCACCTGGCTGGTAGGCGAAAGATACCACTCGACATCAGGAAGGTTTTGATGCCGAGGGCGAGCCCTAACTTGGATACGGGGGTCCGGGGCAATGTTTTCTCGACCACTGGTCGAGGGAATCCTGGCCTGCGAATCAGGCTGGGCAGGTGAATTTGGATTGTTTTCAGAGTTTGGTTTTTTCTTGCATGGAGACTTAGAACGGGCCATTTGAGGTGGTGATAGTTGAGGTCTAGAAGAAACTCTGGAAAATGGAATCTTGTGAACTCGGTCGTCTGGTTGTTCTTCGCCTTCAAGCAGTTGCGCAAGAAGATCGTCGTCGATGGGCCGCTCACCTCCCCACAAATCTGGCATTAAAATCTGCGAACAGAAGAATGGGGAGGTGAGGATGAAGAATTTTGAAAGTTTTTTAGAATAACACTGGTCGAGTATAAAAGTTAAGCTTTTATACAGCAGCATTCTAACAAGAAACCAATTTTTCACATGAACAGTTTGAGAAACAGATCAAAAAGTGAAAGCAAAAAGTTTTTTGAAAAAGCTTTTTCAACTCCTTTTAGGGCGGGAAAAACTTGGTTTTTCAACTGGCATAAAAATCGAATTTTTACTTCGGTTTTACGTCCTAAAGTCGTGATCTCAACTATCAAACTAACTCGTAACTCCTTAATGGCAGAGAAATATCATCCTATACAGTATCACCCATTAAACCCCCTACTGTCATGCATCTCCACCCAGAAACAAATGAACTCAACAGTCAATCCACAGAAGCATGCACTGCTAAAATATAGAGCATAAAAGTTCTGGACTTACCAGAAAAAAGATCGTGGAGATTTGAGAGAGTTTTCGAGTGTCGGAGAACTCGCGGACTGAATCTTGAAATGCTGGAAGACGGTCTTCAGAAGAAACTGGAAGCTCTGATTTTAGGGTTTCTTGAAAGAGTGATAGCTTGCGTAAAAAGGAAAAGAAGACTTTGAAGAGACTATATATATATTTTTTTCCATGGCATAAAAGGGGAGTAATCATCAGTTTCCTCTTTTTCGAAGCATGGGGAAGGGTGATAGCTGTCGAAAGATTACTTGGAAACTGAAAAGCCGTCATTAGACAAGGGTAGGTTACTTTTCCCAAGATTGCACGAATTACTCTGACAGGTCTGGTGGGGTAGTCGAAGGGTCGTTTCCTTAAAAGTTTATTTATTGCTCGTAATAAATAAACTTGGGGGGAAAATGTTATCCAAAAAATAGGCACGGATGACGTGGCAAGTGATTTCTAACACGTGGCTGACACCTGGCAGAATTCTATTCGACTATCAACCAGTAAGACATTGCAAGCACGGAGCTGAGTTTTATCGCGACCAGCATGGTCGTACATTCCAGATATTTCAAAGATAATCTTATAGAGATCATCGTCATATCCGAGATTATCTCCCATGATTTAATGAATATCCGATTAATTAGGAAAGAATATTTGTAACTAATTCATGTAATCTTCCTTGAGCCTATAAATAATGAGAAGATAGCTCAAGGAAATGACTTTTGGCTTTCTAATTACTGGAGATTAGAGATTTACGAGTGAGATAGAGCTATCACATTCGATATATTGTTTTGTTCTTCAGAGGTTGATGAAACTCATTGAACCCTAGTTCTTTGATCACTGCTTTGAAATATTATATCAATAACAACTCAAGTGGACGTAGGTTATTACCAGATTCTGGGGCCGAACCACTATAAATTCTTGTGTGCTTTACTGTTTTTGTCATTATTCTCATTTCAACATATCTGTCTACATCAAGCATTTTTGACTCCGTGTCAGTTGACCAAAATCAGGGTCAACAATTCCCTTGAGGCGAAATCCTAGGAGGCTTAGTGATTTAGAGAGGATTTAGGCAATTTTCTTGGACCGTTTGAGCTTTTCATGCCTACCGTGTAATTACTATCCCTAGTGACCCAACTTTGAGCTTATGACCTATTTTTTTCTTATAACCTCAACTTGATAGCTAATCCCATTTTGAATATCCCATTTTTGTTTCTCACCAAACCTTAAACTTAGTTTGTCTAGGATATTATGTGAGATAAGTTTTTTTTTTTTTGGGGGGGGGGGGGGGGGGGTGAAGAAAGAGTATCTTGGTTCTTGGGGTGTTCATAATTGGTTAATTAATACACTTTCATGCTCAAATTTGTTAATTATGTTTAGATCTTATTATCTTCAGTGTTTTCATTTTAAGTATATTACTTTTTAGTTGTCTTGTTTTCATCTTATTAAAATATATATATAAATCAGAAAATATGAAAAAATAGAAAATTCAGAAAAAAAGAAATATGTGTTTATATTTAGTAGTGTAAATAGATAAGTTGTTTGGAGTTGCTTGTAACCATATTTGAGCATATAAGTGTAGCATTCATAGAAAGAGGGAATTGAGTACTATTGAGTGAGTTGGGGGGATTAAGTTCACTTGTAATGGGTAGAGGATATGAATTCACTAGATCCAAGGCAAGCTGGCTTTTAAGGTTTTAGCCTACAAATTCCATCTTAATCCATACCTTTTGCCTAGCATACATTACAACCATGTAAAGACCTATTGATCTAGATCACTTTGCCAACTACATTAGTGGAGAGGGGTTATTGAATTCAATATATGAAAACATAGATTAAACCTTAGGATTGTTGCTTAGTTCAATCCAGGGAAGAAGGGTTAATTGGGAAGAACTAATTGTGCACTAATTGGGAATACATTGAAAACTTAGTTGGGTTATCATCTTAATACTTGAGAAATTTGGCTTGGATATACACCTGAGTTATCAATTGAATATTTGATTTGAGAGCTTTATCCCCACTTTAATATGACCATTTTCAAGTTGATTCCGAGTGTCTTGTTTTGCTTTGTTTTGTTGTGTCTTTTGCTTTTTTTTGTGTGTGTGTGTGTGTTGTGTGTTGTTAGGTAGTAGAGTCATCACTCGGGACGAGCAATGAGATAAGTTTGGGGGTGTGATAACTCTAGGAATTAGAGTTATTTTTATGGTTCTAAACTTTTATTTTTTATCAAGAAAGAATGGTTTAGGATGTTTTGTAGTGTCTTTATTTTAGTTTTGTCAAATATTAAATATAATAAGATAATATTAAATATTAGCATAATGCTGGAAAAATATACCCTAAATTGTGAAATTTTTCCATGGCAGGTGGTTGGTAGAATTTTGGACATTTGGAAAGAAATTGAAGCATTAAATGGTCTCAGCAGGAGGGAATGCTGTAGCATTGCATCAGCATCGCGTCTGCCCAGTCAGCTGCTTCATGTGCCTACGTGGGAAAGTAATTTGTCAACTCAGTTTTTTTTGGATTTATGTATTTTGGGCTGAGTAGTAACAAAGGATTTTGGGTCATTAAAATCTTGTGGACCCATTGGGCTTTAAAGAAAGAAGAAAAAAAAAAAAAAGAGGAAAAGAAAGGCCCACGTAGGGCAAAAAGGAAAAAGAAGAAAACCTATTATCATCTTTTTCCCTAATTGGAAGAGACTACAACCAGAGAGCAAAAAGGAGGAGGGCAGCCGCCTGGTTTGATGAGGAATATATATACATATATATTTTGGAGAGCTTGGAAGGGAGTAGAAGACAAGAGAAAATAAAAGGAAGGACCTAGAAGAAAAGGACAACTTGGGAGACTTCCTCCCATTAGCTTGCCTCTCTCTCTCTCTCTACTCTTAGTAGTTTTAATTTTTCTTGCTAAATTTTTGAATATGAACTCCATTTATTGGGCTGTTTTTGAGTTTGTAACTATGAGCTAAACTATAATTAGCTAGGATAATTTGAACCCTAATATGTGACTTGTGATATTTTGTGATATTTTGAGTTTGATGCTAATGCAACTTAGGTTTATTCATTCAAATATTTCTCATGATTAATACTTGCTAATGATTGATCACGTTTAGTAAGAAGTTGGGTTAATGTTTAAATCTAAAAAGTTTGGAATTAATTGACACACTATTTGAATGGTGCATGCTTGAATTCATTGATTTCAATATTGTAGTGATATAGACATATATTATTACCATGCATAGTCTTATGGAATTGATGCTTGAATTAAATCTTTGAAATTGAATTAGCGTAGACCTATGTGATTTAATTAAAAGAGTAGAATCATAGTTCTTTGATGATAGCCTATGAAAATGAAATAAAATTCTGGACTACTAGACCACCAGTTGCTGCAGCATCAGTCCAGCATCACTGTCAGACCTGCATATTAGGGGAATAATTATTCTAGTTGTCATCATACCATTTGTTACTCCTTGAATCAAGTTTTCTAAGTCATTTCTTTTATTTTTCTGCATTTAATTAGTATTTAATTACTTAGTTCTTAGACCACAATCTCTATAATTAATTTTAGTGCTTTTAAATCATTTTGTTAGAACTAAGTTTCACAATAAAAAAAACTAAAAAAATAGTCCTTGTGGAAACAAAATCTGGCACTTGCTACTATATTACTTGTTGTTGACAGTGTACACTTACACTTTACGCAACATCGGCCACTGTGGGTTGCCACGTGTCGGAGGTAAAAAATATGGACAACAGAGAGATTTTCGTAGGTTTTGAACCCTAAAAATTGCCAGAATTCTGCCCCAATTCGCCTCTGCTCACCTCTGTGTATCGTGCCTCTAGAAGAGAAGAATTCGAGGGTAATAGCCAGGGAGGATTTCCAACGTCTCCCACTGGGAGACGTGCCACGTGTCCCACATCTCCTAGTAGGAGACGTTGGAAGTACATGACTTCCAACGTCTCCCATTGGGAGAAGTAGGACACGTGGACAAGTGTCCTACGCCTCCCAATGGGATACGTTGAATGTCCCCCATGGACACGTGGTTAGACCCCAAATTTTCAACATCTTCCCACACTTTTAATGTCTTACAAATTTAGCAATTAATAAAAAAATTCAATGTCTCCCAACATAAGACATTTAAAATCCTTCCTAATTTTTAATGGTATAAGAAATTGTAGGGAGTGATTGAATGTCAAAATTATTGTAGTGGTGACCCAGACACGAGATTGACACGTTTAGTTTACGATTAAACGTGTTATATGAAACAAGAATGAAATTGACAAGATTATTTATAATTATATAACACATTATAAAATCTACTAAACACAAGCATAATGCATTGTTCAAGTGTTATCAACAATCCTTCATAAAAAATAAGTTATTTTTGGATGTATTTTAAATTTAATTGAATTTAATATAAATATACATATATATTCTTATTGGGCAGGCCATAAACAAGTTAAGCGGGTTGATATGAAAAATGACACATTTATCATACGTCTTAAACAGGTCGACACGAAAATTAAATGTGCTACCCAAAATCATTTATTTCGTTTAATTTTCAAGTCTTATCATCGTATCATGTAAAAAATTGCTAGCCTAGTTGCAGGTTCTAGGACTAAGTAGCGATGTGTAATGACCCAACTTATTCTAGACTTTGGACCAGTAATAACTACTATACATAGACACTAATCTTTAAGAAAACATACTTATGAAATAACCATAACTTTATTAAAAACTGTAAAGCAAAGGTTAAATACATGAAAATTCGTTTAGGATATGGGATCCCATTGTTTTAAAAATATTAAAATAATCATAACTTTAAATCTTAAAATTTGTTACAAAACAAAGTGCGGAAAATACATGTAAAGCATAATTTTAAATGACTAAAAACAACTTCATCCTCAAATCATTCACGCAGTCCACCGATTCCATTCTCCCTCAATATACATTCCCAAGCTGCCAAGAACCTTCCCGCCACCATAACTATTTTCCTGCACATATAAAACATAAAGGAATGAGCCTAATGTCCAGCAAGGAAAATCTACTACAAGCATAAAACATAATCATACACATAAACTATGAACATATATCATATACTATAACACATATATCATAATTCTAACCCATGTACATGGTAACTATTGGGGTTTGCTAACTAAGCAACTATAAGCCTCAAACTACAATGAGGTTTGCTAGTTAAGCAACTATAAGCCCCCAAAAAATAAAAATGTTGGGGTTTGCTATATAACAACTATAAGCCCAAAACATAAAAGTGTTAGGGTTTGTTATATAACAACTATAAGCCCCAAAACATGCATATATCATAACACATAAAATCATACTATAACATAGTCATAACACTTTTACATTGCACATGTCACATAAGAACTATCCTATTTTCCTTACCAAAATACCGAGATGATGAGAACAAGGTCGAGATTTTGGAACACTCCTAAAAACCATTAATAGAGAGGTGAGTATTTTAAAAGAAAAGAGATAATAAGAATGAACTAAACCATTGAGAAGATACTTACCATCATGAACCTCAAGTTCAAAGAACTTAGATGCCTAATCAAGAATAAAGAATACTGAGTTAGGAGAAAAACTATAAAAGAACTAAGGAAATATACAGAGATGAACTAGGAATATGAATACCTTTGATTGTTTTATAACCGAACTATACCTTGAAACCAAAATACACTATAGATCTTACTACCCAAGTGTTTGATAAGCATATAATGATAAAGCTTATAACCCCAACCCAAGTGTTTAACACTCTAAAGTAAACCTAGCAGCTTGTGGGCTCTGAACTCAGCTTGAAGAATGAAGAAATGGCTGGGTACTAGGTCCTATTTATATAGTTCAAGAATGAAAAGATCTTCATTTAGATTGAATAAAATAATGGCTTTTTAATTGAAAAACATTTGAATAATTGTTCAGTAGAGGCTGAAGACTCGGTAAAAAAGATTCAGGACCTATTAAGAGGTTAAGGATTAAAATGAGCTCGGTTTCAAAATCATTTGAAAATGCAGCCCTAGAAACGATATATCGCCTGGGCTCATATTCCCGAGGCTCATCGAGGTGGTCGTGCGGAGTTACGTGTTTTTCGTATCCCTGTGTGGCGATATATCGCCCCTAGAGCTGCGATATATCGGCATACGCTGAAATATTATACACGTAATTACACTTTTTCAGCCTAATTTGAATTGAGTAAACAACCTTGACTAAGTCCTTTAACGATTTCAAAGCTGCTGGCAGACTCTAGGATTTTCAAATATTACTCTTAATAAACTATTCCTCAAAAATACTTAATTTCTCATTAAACATACATATGACAAGTGTTATTATCTTATTGGGTCTATCTAAACCTTATAGTATAATAAATATCATCTCCATAATCAGTCATATTAATCAAACCTTAGGTTATAATTAATATTCTTAAACTATAGGTTAAACTTATAAAATCTACAAGTGTTACTACGAGTGTCCAACTAAGTCCCGGCATGAACCAAAATCCACAGTAATAAATATACTACAACTACTACTAGCTATTACTATTACTACTACTATCTAACTAGCTAAGTAAAGTTCTTGGACTCTACACGGTGATATTTGGGTTGTGTGGGGTAGAGCGGGTTGGTGGTTTACTCACTATCATTGAATCTGAATGAGGTTAAACATGTTCTCCAACAAATGTGAAAGATTAATTTTGTGTGTGGATTATTTTTGTTTGAATATATTTCATTGTTAGATTTTGTGGTGGTTAAGGTTTGATTATTAATTTGGGATATTGTCTGAAGAGATGCAAATTTGGGATATGTGGTGGAAAGTGATGACATAATCTCAAGATGAAATCTAGTTTTTTCTGTTTTGATTTCTAGGTTTATATTTTGGAATTGATGTCGGGTTTATTTTTTGGGTTCTTGGTATGAACAAAGAAAACAACAGTAAAGACAAATGGAGAAGAGAGGAAAAATATTTTTAATTTTTTAAGAGAATTTACGCATTTAGTACCCTGTATTTTTACAAAGTATAACTTTGATACCATTTATTACTAGTAATACTTAATTGGTACCCTAAATTTTTACATTAAGTGAAAAATGATACCTTCTACTCAAATGAGTCAACAAAATTTTTATAATGGCAAAATTTCCTTTTGTTATAAGTAATTATATAATAAAAATTGATTTGATAATTATATCTTAACATGTGGCATATTTTCATTGGTACAACATATTTTTTTTATTAAATTGATTTTAAATTCTAAAAAATAATTAAATTGATTTTTAATCATTTAATAATTTTGAAATCAAAAAAAATATATTAGACCATTTGAAACACGACACGTGTCATAACATATTTTTAAATTAATTGTATTTATTTATAACCGAGGGCGATTTTGTCATATTAAAAAATTTTGTTGACCAAATTTGAGCTTAGGATACCATTTCATACTGATTTTTAAATACATGGTACTCAATAATAATTATTGGTAATAGAAGGTAGTAAATCTATACTTTGCAAAAATACAAGGTACCAATTGAGTACCTACCCTTTTTCAAATATTAAAATAGAATATAAAATTAATAATTGATGAATATGAGGGTATTTTGGTCATATAAAAAAATAGGTTGACCAAAATTTGGTTCAAGGGAGTATTTTGAACCGTTGGGCAAAATACGAGGTCTAAAAGTACATTTTTCAAAATAGAAGATCCAAATGAGTAATCGTAAAAAACACAATAGCCAAAATGATATGAACCTTTCTTAAAACATCTTTTTTAATCAACCTTATCCATTTCCTATACCAATATTAGACCAAAAATACCTTTATTACATTTATCATAACTTGATCCATCAATGATCACCATATTAAATATAGTCAATGACATAGTGCTACGATTGGTTAAATATAAGGTTTAGTGTATTTTTCACAAAGTGGTGTAAAATACTTAATAATTTCACATAATGATAATGTGAAATTTGACTTTATGTTCTAGACATTTAAATATTGTTTTTATGGGTCTAAAGTGATTCAATGAAGTATCTAAGCATGCCCAAAATGTTTGGGAATATTTGGAGGTGTTTAAGGTTACTTTTGGATAAGTTGGGTAGGCTCTGAGGCAATGCATGCCTTCATTAGAGGTAATGCATCACATGCATCGACAAGGATCGCTGGAATACAACAGGCGATAGTTCACCTGCTGTAGGGTGATGCATCGCCTGGCAGGCGATGCGTCACCTGTTGCATCCGTACAAACTATGTTTTTTGCCTTCAGAATGTGTTTTAAAATAGTCTAATCCTATTGGTTGGGCCCAATTTCGGTGCCTAACATATTTAAAGGGGTGATTTTTTTTTTAGTTTTTTGCACTTGATTACTCCTTCAAACTCTCTCTAGCTCGCCAAGACACTCAATTTTCTCCAATAAATTCATCAAGATTGCTTGACTTGAGAATTTCATAGGCTTATTGTATCCCACTCCTTATTCCTTCATAGTAGAAACCTCAAGCAATTTTCTAGTGGTTTGAAATAAATGTTTTGGACAAAGATCCAATTCTTTTGCAAGCCTTTTGTGATTTTGTGTTATTATTCTAAGTATTTGTTGAATTTCATTGTTAGTTATACCACTACCCCCAACACATAGATAAAGTATAGATGTGTAACTAGAAATTACATGTAATGTGATCTTAATCATACCTATTTCCAATTGGTCCTTACTTTATTCCTTAGTGAGATCAATCTTCAGTCTTTCAAACTTTGTGTCAAACCACGATTAAAAATATAACACTTCTAGAGCAATAAAAATAAAGATAATAAAACCATCAACTTTACTCAATGGAAATCTGAACATACATAAAACATTATAATAGCATCAAACAAAATAACTTAAAATAGAAAACAAACTCCCACTAAAATTGCATATTATCAAATAAGACAACACTCATGTTAAGAATATTCTCATGAAAGACCTTGAGTGTCAATTCTTTAGTTAGTGGGTCTACTAGCATAAAGTTACGCTCAATAGATACTATTTTACTCTAAACTCTCTCCTTAATATCTATGTATTTAGACTTTGACGAGCTTCTATTGTTATTCGAATATAGAATTGTTAATAAATTATCACAATATATCTTTAGTGGTCTTTCAATTTCATTCATAACTTGAAGCCCAGTGATAAAATTTCACAGCCATATTGCATGATTAGTTACTTCATAACAAACTATGAATTCTGCTGCCATGGTGGAATGAACTATGAGTAATTACTTAACACTTCTCTAGGAAATAGCTCCTCCGAAAAATATGTAGATTTAGCTAGAAGTGGATCTTTTTAGTATCTTGGAAACCCGCAAGATGAGAGTCAAAATACCCAATAATTTTAAAAATATTCAACTTTTGAGAAGTGAGCATGTAATTCTTTATTCTTTGTAAGTACTTTGTAACCCATTTGGCTACTTTCCACTGATCCATGTCGGGGTAACTTTAGTATCTGGCCAACAAACCCACTATGTATGCCAAATCTGGATGTGTACATACTTGGGCATACATAAAACACCCAATAATCGAAGCATGAGAAATCTTGTGCATCTATTTTCTTTCAATTTCATTCTTGGAGCACTAGTTCATACTAGACTTGTCTCCTTTTGCAGCAGGAGTATCTCCTTGTGCAAAATCGTTCATGAAAAATCATGCAAGTACCTTTTTGATATATCTCTTTTGTGATAATCCAAGGACACCCCAAGAGCGATCTTGGTGTATCGTTATTCCTAATACTAAAGAGGTATCAACAAAATCTTTTCATTTCAAAATGCTTTATAAAAAAATTTCTTAGTTTTATGCAACAAGCCTATATTGCTATTAGCCAATAGTATGTCATTGTCATGGAACACTAGGTAGATTAATTTAGTCCCACTAAACTTGTGATATATTAACTACATTGACCTCAAAACTATACTAGACAATAATTTGATGAAACTTGTGATACCATTCACGGGAAGCTTGCTTGAGTATCTCCTTGCGCACAAAATTTTTCTAGTTGCATCATATATAGGGTGTCCTCAATGACACCATCAAGAAAAGTTATCTTAACATCCATTTGGTGTAGCTCTAAGTCAAAATGAGCTAAAACTGCCAATATTGTCCTAAAAGAATCTTTTGATTACAGTGAAGAAATTTTTTCTTTCTAGTCAATACCTTTTTCTTAGTAAAAGCCTTGGTGATTAGACACACTTTATACCTCTCAATGTTACCCTTAGAATCCCTTCTGGTTTTAAATTTTAATTTGCAACCAATGGACTTCGCATGGAAACTTGAACAGATCCAAAATGTCATTGTCTTCCATAGATTTAATCTTATCATTCATAAAATCAATCCAGATTTGATAATTAACACTTTGTTTAACTTGTTAGAAGTTGATTGGATCATCCTTCGTTGTCCATATGTCAAACTCATGCTTTTGAATGTAATCAGTTGAAATTGCATTTATTTTCTCTCTCTAGTGGATCACCTAAGTTGAACTTCCTCTTGAGGTTGTTGAGTTTTCTCTTTTGGAGCAACCTATTGATTTTGCGTAGGGAGTTCCATAGGAAAATCTTTATTATGGTCTTGGATTGTATCTTGAACAGTGTCAATAAGTTGATCATTGTCAATAATAATATTTAGTAAAGGAATGGATTCCTTTTCAAAGACAACATTGCAAACTTTATCTCCCCCTCAAACCCAACATTCTTAAGAAATCTCACATTTATCGTCTAGAAAAAGGACTTAGTTGAGGGATCATAAAACTTAAACCCCCTTGGTTGTTCAACATACCCTATGAAATAGCACTATTGAGTCCAATTTATTTCATGTGGCATATGAGGCCTTGTGATGAGATATCGCCCAATAACTCCTAAGTGGTCACAGTTGTAATCGGGCTATGTCGTATCCACAGAGAAGTAAAATACAAGTAAAAAGAAAGATTAGTAAATTAGAAATAATAAACTTTGAAAAAGAATATATATTTTTTAAACATTAAATAAACAAAATCGAGGAATTAGAATCAGAAAGAAAATATGGAAGGCATAAGTTTCATTCATGCAATCATATATATATATATTTTAATTAAATTGATTCATTCTACTCAACTATAATTCTACACCATTAATTATAGTTGGAAAATATATATAATAAAGCTCACCTTAAAATATGTTCTAAATAAATTATACTAACTTCTAATTTTAAAAACTTATCATATTATATACCTTAGAGCGACAAAATACCAATGGCAGAATGCAGTAAAAAGCATTTAATATAACAAATATCCTAAATTAAATTAAGAGCCTAAATTAAATAAGAAGAGCATGACTAGACTTATGTAAAAGACACTAATAAATTTAAAATAAAAATTAGAAGAAAATAATTTTAATTGTAACAAAGATATAGAAATGAAGAATAAAATAAAGAATCAATATAATAAAAATATAATGTGAAACATGAACTTCACTCTAGCCTTCCCACAAGAGAATTTAGCCTAAAATAGGCATTGTTTTCACTCAAAGAAATGAAAGAAAAATAGGAAAAAGAATGTTTTTCTCTCTAATTATACTCTCCACCTTAATTCCACAATCAGATAATTTTTTCTCCATTTGGCTATCTATTTATAGTGGAAATAGGACCCAAAAATGTGTAAAATCATGTACAAAATAGTGGGAAAGTGGCATAAAAACTGATGGAAGTGGGGAAAGTGGTGTTGGGTCGTGGGGGACAACCGCCAGGCAGTGGCACGCGTGTCGCGTTGTGGTTGGTTTGGCAGGTGCGACATGCGGCAGGTGGTGGCAGTGCGTCAGGCGGCTCGTCAGGTGGTGGCAACGTGTCAGGCGGCTCGGCTAGACAAATGGCCTGTTGCCACGTGGCAGCTGTTGAAAGCTTGGGCTGGGCTTTGTTTTTGGTCCTAAGTCACCTTTAAAAATACCACTTTATCATCATTTTTTTTCAATTATATTTCTTTCTTTCTTCTTTCTTTTTGTTTGTGTCAAAAGTACATTTTATTTCTTGAAAATTAAACACAAATTAAATCAAAATTAATATTTTCAAATATAAGACATATGACAATAAATCCATGAAAATATTAATTAAAACTTAATTAATTTTAAACTTTAAGACTAATAAAATGATATTTTTAAACACTAATCATGATGCGGGCTAGACAATGGACAAGCAGTCCTTGGAGTTTCTAGAGTGTTTTGATAGGCTTTCAAGTGCTAGCGTACTTGAAATGCCCATAATTTGTTATTCGAGTTAAACCATGGTACTCACGATTTAAGAAACTAAAGCTTGCTCAGAAATCTATATGTTTCATGAGGTAGAACACATTGTAACATAGTTTTATGCCCAAAAAATGTTGTTTGAAGTAGATTTAAAGGCCTGAAATATTTTTGCTTGGTTTTTTTTTTTTTTTTGCAATTTCAAAAATTTGTTTCTCTAGTGTTTTGGAAAACTATATTTTTTGTTGTCTTTTTCATTGTTTTGAAACTATTTTGTAATCTAATATAACCCTTGTGTTTTCACCTTACTTCGTGATTTCTATTGAAATTGTTGAACTTTGATTACTATTTCCTAACGATCTTGATATTCAATGTTGACGGTGAGAACTTGTCAACCAAGTTAAGTTATAAAAATAGAAATGTAGAGATTATCAAATGAAAAACTTTACAGATCTAATTGGAAACTCAAAGAACAGTTGCAGAAAAAAAATGGTGAAATGAACTTGTATTTCTTATGGTGTAGTGCTATAGTGTTTTTTCCAACCCCCATCATGGGGAAGTGGAATTCCTTTTATAGTGGGCTCTAATGGCCCCTGATACATTGTGGTCCAAGGGACCAGATGGTACACAAGTACATTGTGAGGAGAGTGGTCTCAGGGGTAGTGGTGTTGGCTCAAGTACATAGTTAGGTTCTGTGGGGATGTCTCCACTACTTATCTAGTACGAGTGTCAAAGGAGTGGCTCTAGGCGTAGTGGTGCTGGTGGTGGTGTCGACTCTGACATCTAGTTAGAAACTCACAGGCCACGTCCCCTCTCCTAGTGCTCCCACTACTTGTCTGGCATAAGTACTCGTATTAGACGTACAGGGTCTTAAAGGTTGTACCTTGTACAAGATTGTGCTAGTACGACCCTTTTGAATTACACTTGGGCTTCTACTTCTAGATGTCGGGGTCTTGGTAGGTCTTAATGGGAGACACCCTCTTGAGGTGTAGGGTGTGAGACACTGATGGCGCGAGGCCCCTCTCGCGAGGCCCTGTGCGTGCGCCACTGATGGGGCGAGACGCCTCTCGCGAGGCCCTGCGCGCGCGACACTGGTGGAATGAGATGCCTCTCGAAAGGCCCTGCGCGCGTGGCAATGATGGAGGGAGATGCCTCTCACGAGGTCTTGCTGGTGCAAGGCGCCTCTCACGAGGCCTTGCGCGCGCGACACTGGTGGAACGAGACGCCTCTAGCGAGGCCCTGCTAGTGCGAGGCACTGATGGTGCGAGGCACCTCTCGCGAGGCCCTACGCGCATGCCACTGATGGGGCGAGACGCCTCTTGCGAGGCCCTACGCTCGCGACACTGGTGGAGCGAGACGCCTCTCGTGAGGCCCTGCTGGTGCGAGGCGCTAATGGCACGAGGCACCTCTCGCGAGGCCTTGCACACACACCACTGATGGGGCGAGACGCCTCTCGCGAGGCCCTGCGCGCGCGACACTGGTAGACCGAGATGCCTCCTTGCGAGGCCCTGCACACGAGCCACTGATGGCATGAGATGGCTCTCGTGAGGACCTGCGCGCGAATGAATTCAGGTGGTGCGGCAGCGATGGGCGAGGCGCCTCTCGCGGTGCCTTGGTGGCGCAGCGTGTATTTATGCGTTGTGCGTATTAAGGTATTTAGGGGACCTTAGCGTGTGCTTTGGATCCTTTGCAAGCATGGAATTTTGAGCATCTACACTTGCCCCCCAGTCTATGAGAGAGTCTTCAGGCTCTCTTGTAGACTTTTCTCTTTGATTCTTATTAATAGGCCCTCATACTTTGCCTATTATTTACACCTTACTTCTTTAGCTTAGTAGTTTTTGGATCCTTGCTCCTTTCAAGAGGTGAGGGGTTCAATCCTCCACAGTCTCATTTTTTTTTATCTTTTCCCATCTCTTTCCCTTTTTATATATATTTGAGTTCATTTATTGTATGTCTGTATCCATGTAGGCATTTGAGGACTAAAGCACCCATTTCCTTTGTTTTTGTAGATAAGTACTTTCGACCATTGGCTCTTTTTTACCGTGACGGTGCTTTTGGCCCTCATCCTCCTTTTGACCACGACATCATCTCATTTTACTTGCTTGAGGTATATTCTCTTCTTTTTTTTTCATTGGGTCCAAATTAGCACTGCTCGGGATGGGGTATTTTGGCCTGAGCTTGTCGTGAGTTAATCTTGCTGCATGCCCCTTTATTCATACCCCGTAGTGGGTCATTTAGAGCGTTTGTTCCTAGAGGTTTTGAGCCCATTCCTTTGTGTTTTGTAGCAATCCTCCCATTTATACGTGAACCCTTTTTGCTTTCGGGACGAGGTCTCATGGTCGGTGAAGGTCCGTCCGTCATTCCTCCGGGGGTCGAGTTTGTTGACTTGTCTTCAGACTCAGAATCCCCTAAGGAAAATCCTTACCGTGACCATGACACCTTAAGGCAGGCCCGTATTCGTCATCTCGAGCACATGGCTGAACTTAGGCGTAAAATTTGGGTGTATGATGTGTGTCGTATAAATATATATTTTTTTCACTTACACCAGCTACTTCAGTATAGCGGTAAATAAGGGTCGAACCCACGAGGACTATGATCAAATTATTATTCAAAATAATATTAGACTGAAATTAAAAAAAGGGTTTTAGTTTTAATAGCTGAAAACATAAAATGAAATAAATATCAACGATTGAATAACTAAGGATATAACGATATTAAAGAAATAGTCAAGAATTACTCTCCACCTTCAACAATCAATCTATCAACAATGATGAATAATATTCCCTATTCCCAATTAAAGTATTAACCCCGCAGATAACACTTAAGCAGTCAATTATACCAGTTTCCCTAATATATGTAATTAAAGCTAAGCACTCTTTGTTATCCAATAAATTAGCATTTGTGACGTGGAAAATAATCTCTTGACACGTGGCTGACACCTGGAGCGTCTGCTAGAGTATCGACCAGGAGACACGCCAGAAGCAGGACAAACCTGTTTTTACCACGACCAGACTGGTCGGTGGTTCCGCTGGCAAAGCAACATTTATGGAAAGATCTTATGAATCCTGAATTTATTTCATGCAATCTTCTGAATATCCCATGATTCAGGGGATAATATCTGTAACAATATTGGGCAACCCTCCATGAGCCTATAAAAAGCAGGAGATGGCTCATGGGAAGGGACCTTTTTGGAGCCCGGAAATCATAGAAATATAGAAATTATCTGTGAAAACTAATATTGTTTATGAGGAGTGTTGAAACTCATTGAGCCCAAGCTCTCTGATCACACTTTTGTTCCCATATCAATATCATTCTAAGTGGACGTAGGTCATTACCAGATTCTGGGGCCGAACCACTATAAATTACTGTGTTTTCTTTACTTTTGTCATTACGTTATTATCTATACATATTCGTCTATATCATTCGTATTTTGACTCCGTGTCAGTTGGCTAAATCGAGGGTCAACATTCTGGTGCTTTCATTGAGAGGGCGACTCATCATTGTTGATAAAACTAATGGCGAAAGCAGGGAAGAAAGCTGCTCAGACCGCCGCCGCTGCGCCGTCGAATCCTCCACCTCCTCCTCCCCCTGCAAGCATGGCGGAAGATGAGCCGCAACTAGATTTTGAAGAGGAGGAAATGGACGATGCGACTTTGAGGAGCACCTTGGGCACGTTGCAGGAAGAGCTGGCTAGTCTAAGAGCCAATCAAGAGACTGCCGCAGAAGCTATGGCAAGGCAGCAGCAGGAACTTGATCGTCAGAGGGCGGAGTTAAGCGAGAGACAAGCGGAGGTGGATCGCCGCCAGACTGAGGCCATGGCAGCCCTTGAAGCGGCCTTGCTGTTGGCCAGAAATCAGGCCGCGCCTGCCTCGCAGCCTAATCAACCTGAAACTGGGCCACCGCAGGGAGGTCCCAATCCTAGCCCACCGGTCCATCCTTCAAGTCCGCAAAGGCCTGAACAGCCCCATATGCCCCATGACGACGTCCCACTGGACACCGAGGCAGATCCACCATCCCACGCTGCTCGAGGTAATCCCCCGCAGCAAAGGCAGAATAGGGCCGAGCGATAGCCTCGTAGTCCTAGACGCCGCGAGAATGATGGGCCACACCAAGCGAACAGGGGTCACTACCCTCCTGGTAACAGGAGAGACTCGGAGTTAGGCTCTTCGGTCCGTGGATCCCAACAGCATGATAATGCACGGGGACATCGCGACCAGCGCAGGCCTCGGGGTGTTTCTGCCAGAGACGGGAATAGAGGGAACAACCAGTCTTACCATAGCCAGTCAAAGTTCAAAGATGGCCACGGCTACAACGAGGCTGACTCAGGCAAGAACAATGCTGATGGGAGGAACGAAAATAAAGGTAAGAGCAGGAGCCAAATACCTCAAGATGATCAGCCAAATAGACAAGATGCTAGGGGGCAACCCCGGCAAAATAATGTCTTCAACCGGCTCGGAGGTAGCGAGCAACGGAGAAGAGAGGAAGATCTAAGAGACATACTCAATGATCGTCGAGAGAAGCATGGTGAGAACATCCCCCCAGCAGCAGAGACCGTAGCTATTCCTACTGCCTTGCAAGCCCAGATAGACGCACTAAATCAGGCTGTGCAACAATTGGTCGGAGGAGGAACCTCTTATATTGACCACGATAGAAGAAAAGGCACTCCATTTATCCAAAGAATAGCCAACGCAGAGACTCCCAGCAAGTTCAAGATGCCCACGCTCCCGAACTTTGATGGATACGGAGATCCCGTCTCGCATGTGAATAAGTTTGAAATCCAGATGGACATTCAGAAGGTGTCCGAAGACGCTCGGTGCAGGATCTTTCTTGCAACACTTTCTGAAGCCGCGCAGGAATGGTTCTTTAAGTTCCCACCTGCAAGCATAGTTTCCTGGGAAATGTTCGTAAGGGAGTTCTACGGACAGTTCTACGCAGGTCGTGTCCACCCGACCGAAGCAAACCAACTGGTTGAGATCCGCCAGCAAGATGGAGAATCACTAAAAGATTACATCCAGCGCTTTATGCGAGCGGCAGCCGGAGCAAAGACAGTCGGGGACGAAGGAAAAATGATGGCTATAACCGCGGGAGTGAGGCGCCGTTCGCCCCTATGGAAAAGTCTTCGTAAGGATGGGGTCAGAACCACCCAGGAATTCTTAGACCGAGCTGATCGGTATATCAAACTCGAAGAAGCCATTGCCGATGATGGAAAATCCTCGAACAAGGGCAAGAAGGCTGCCGAACCCACCAAAGCCGCCAATGGCACCAAACCAAATGGCAACGGCAAGGGCAACGGAAACGGCAACGGTAATGGCAAGAATGGTGGGAAACGGCAACACAATGAGCCTTCCACCTCCGACAATAAACGAGCCAAGGGTAATCGTTATGAACCTAGGTTCACTAACTACACTGCCCTCGTTGAGTCTCGAGGAGAGGTATACCAGGCCACAAGCTCTAGTGTGCCCTACAAGAAGCCTGGGCCCATTCGAAAAGACATTTCGAAAAGAGACACTACCAAATTCTGTCGTTATTATAACGACTATGGACATGACACTAATGAATGCAACCAGCTAAAAGATGAAATTGAGTTCCTCATTAGACAAGGACACTTGAGAAGATACGTACGGGCCTCGGGAACTTCCCAACGAGAAGTTCCAGGTGGCAACGAGCAAACGTCCACACGCCAACGCTCGCCACCATTACAGCCTGCCCCCGTAGCCGAAACACTTTTAACCATCTGTGGAGGCCCACACCTCGCTGGAAATAGCGGAAAGGCTAGAGAACGATATGCTCGAACTCTGCGCCACGACCAGGACATCGAGATGATGACTGTGGAGGACCGAGCGCCGAAAAAGGCCCGCTCAGAGGAGTGCGGGATAACCTTCTCTGAGGGCGATGTCCAACACGTCCGGTTCCCACATTCCGATCCGCTGGTCGTGGATATCCAAATGGCCAATATGATGGTAAAAAGAGTACTGGTCGATACAGGGAGTTCAGTGAACATCCTGTATAAATCAACGCTAGAGCGCATGAAGCTGTCCGTGAAGGACTTGGAGCCCTGCAATCAAACCATATACGGCTTCTCTGGAGAAGGACTCGCACCAGCCAGAATGATCAAACTCCCAGTAACAACGGGTACAGCGCCTGCCTCAAGAACATTACTCGCCACTTTTGTAGTGGTCGATTGTCCTTCAGCGTATAACGCCGTTATTGGAAGACCCATACTGGTTGAACTAAGGGCAATCATCTCCATGTGGCATCTAGCCATGAAATTCCCAACGGACGCAGGAGTAGGATGCGTTTTGGGAAACCAAAGGGAGGCCAGGGAGTGCTATAACGCCTCGATCACAAAGGCAAAAAGTGGAGCATCGAGGAGCGCTACTCCAGAACGATTACAGATGACGGAAGACAGACAAACCCAATCAGGTGGAAAAGTCACCAAATAGGGTGTTGCCCAAAGTGAGGATATAGATTTGGATCCTCGCTTTGGGGATTTTGAAGAAAATGTTGGACCCGTCGAGGACCTGGAGGAGGTCCATCTCGATGAAAAAGACCCGACTCGAATCGTAAGGATTGGGAAGAATTTAGAACCTACCGCGAAACAGGCGCTGGTGGAATTCTTGCAAGAGAACCAGGGAGTTTTCGCCTGGTCACATAAAGACATGGTCGGAATAGACCCTGCGGTGATCAGCCATGTCCTGAACATAAACAAAGTCTTTCCACCGGTTCAACAAAAAAGAAGGCTGCTCGATAAAGACAGATCAAGAGCCTTGAAAGAAGAAGTCGAAAGACTTAAAGAAAATGGGTTCATCAGGGTGGCGTTTTATCCATCATGGGTCTCCAATCCGGTGTTGGTCCCCAAGCCTAACGGCAAATGGCGGACCTGTGTGGATTTTACAGACCTCAATAAGGCCTGCCCAAAAGACTGCTTCCCACTCTCGAGGATCGACCAGCTAGTCGATGCAACCGCTGGGCATGAGACCCTTTCGTTCATGGATGCGTATTCAGGCTACAATCAGATCAGCATGCATCCCCCTGATGAGGATCATACCAGCTTTCGGACCGATACGGGCTTATATTGTTACAAAGTAATGCCCTTTGGACTGAAAAACGCAGGTGCAACTTACCAACGATTGGTCAACCACATGTTCAAGGAGCTGATCGGAGTAAGCATGGAAGTATATGTGGATGACATGCTGGTAAAGTCCAAGGAGGCTGAAGGACATGTGAAGGATTTGCAAAGGTGCTTTGATGTGTTAAACAAGTACCATATGAAGTTGAATCCCCTCAAATGTTCCTTTGGAGTCGGATCAGGAAAGTTTTTGGGATTTATAGTGAATTCAAGGGGAATCGAGGCCAACCCCGACAAGATAAAAGCCCTGATCGATATGAAGTCGCCAGAAAAGATCAAGGATGTCCAAAGCCTGACCGGAAGGATAGCTGCCCTTAGTAGATTCATCTCAAAATCAACTAACAAGTGCGTTCCATTCTTCAATCTACTTAGGGGAAATAAAAAGTTTGAATGGACGGAAGACTGCGAGCAAGCATTCCAGACAATAAAGGCTCATATGTCGCAACCTCCTATCCTATCAAAACCAATGGAAGGAGAGACTTTGTATATTTATCTGGCGATTACCGAAGTTGCTGCTAGTGCGGTACTGATACGGGAAGAAGAAGGCGTGCAGAAAGCTGTTTACTACGTCAGCAAAAGGCTGATCGGTGCAGAATTAAAATACCCACCGATCGAAAGATTAGCGTATTGCCTAATTCTAGCTTCCCAAAAGTTGCGACCGTACTTCCAAGCCCATCCTATCACGGTTTTGACCGACCAGCCCCTTCGGCAGGTCCTCCAAAAACCTGAGGCGGCTGGACGACTGTTAAAATGGGCGGTCGAATTGGGACAGTTTGACGTGACTTATTCACCGCGAGCAGCAATAAAAGGGCAAGCCTTAGCCGATTTTATTGCGAAGTTCACCGAACTCCCCAGCAACGAGTTGTGCGAGAAACCTGAGGCGCCCATGCCTCAAGACAAGACTCCTTCGTGGAAACTATTCACAGATGGATCATCTAATGAATCTCACGCTGGAGCGGGAGTGATATTGATAACGCCCGAAGGGCATCGATTTCACTGCGCAATCAGGTTTGATTTCGCAGCGTCAAACAATGAAGTGGAATACGAAGCACTCCTCGCTGGACTGAAAATGGCCAGGGAGATGAACATAAAAGCGCTCGATATTTTCAGCGACTCTCAGCTGGTCGTGAATCAAGTCCTGGGAGAATATCAAGCGCGAGGGTTAAAAATGATGGCCTACCTTAATAAAACAAAAGATTTGCTAGCACAGTTTACAAAATACACCCTCCAGCAAATTCCACGAGACCAAAATTCGAATGCAGACGCCTTGGCCAAACTTGCAAGTGCCAAAGATGCTGACACCTTGAACATAGTCCCAGTAGAGAGATTAAATGAACCAAGCATTGATGCAGCCGAAGCCAGCATGGAAATTCGAGTAGAAGATACATGGATGGCACCTTACCTGGAGTATCTGACAAATGGGACATTGCCAGTAGATAGAAACAAAGCCAGAACTCTGCAAAGACAAGCTGCTAGGTACATACTGCTCGACGGTGTTATGTACCGAAGAGGATATTCAATGCCACTGCTCAGGTGCATTACATCAGAAAAAGCTAAGGAACTCATGAAAGAGGTGCATGAAGGCTTCTGCGGAGATCACGCTGGGGGGCAGAGTTTGGCGAAAAAAATTCTTCGACAGGGCTATTTTTGGCCAACGATGAACGAGGATTCAATGGAGTACGTACGAAGGTGTGATAAATGTTAGAGGTTCTCCAAAATCCCACGAGCAGCTCCAAACGAGCTAAAGCAGATGCAAAGCCCGTGGCCTTTCGCAATATGGGGAATAGATTTAATTGGATCACTACCGACAGGAAAAGGAGGAGTAAAGTACGCAGTTGTGGCAGTCGATTACTTTACAAAATGGGTCGAAGCTGAACCACTCGCAACCATAACGACCAAGAAAGTTCTCGACTTTGTCATCAAGAACATTGTGTGCCGGTATGGTTTGCCCAGAAAGATAGTTTCAGACAACGGAACCCAATTTGACAGCGACCTGTTCACCAATTTCTGCGAAAGGCATGGGGTAATCAAGAGCTTTTCTTCAGTCGCACACCCCCAAGCGAATGGGCAAGTCGAAGCTGTAAACAAAACCCTCAAGGACACCCTGAAGAAAAGACTTGAAGAAGCGAAAGGAGCATGGCCAGAACAACTACCGGAAGTCCTCTGGTCATATAGAACATCTCATCGAACAGCCACAGGGCGTACCCCATTTTCCTTAGCCTATGGGTATGAGGCCATGATACCCGTCGAGATAGATCCCCCCTCACATCGGTGTTTAACGTATGATCAAGAGAAAAACAGCCAGCTAATACTGGAGTCCTTAGACTCAATTGATGAGATACGAGAAAAGTCTCAACTCCGAGTTGCTGCTTATCAACAAAAAGTCGCCCGGTACTTTAACTCCAAAGTTAAAAAAAGAAGATTCAACGTCGGAGACTTGGTGTTACGACGAGTCTTCTTGAATACCCGCGACCCCACTGCCGGCGTGCTCGGACCTAACTGGGAAGGACCTTACCAGATTGAAGAAGTCCTTCACCCAGGCACCTACAAACTTGCACGCTTAAACGGAGATCTCGTTCCACGTTACTGGAATGGAGAACACCTGCGCAAGTATTATCAATAAACAGCCCTTCTTAAAGGACTGGCTTGTTCAAATTGTCCCATTAATTTTTACAAGTTTTGCAAAGAGGGTTAGCCACGGTGTATGGCTAACTGCTCGTATATGTAAGATTCTGTTTCAGAATCATTCGTAAAGACATGATTAGTCCATTTTTAATACGAAATTATAAGGGACTGTGCTCAGCCAGTCGTTCTTGCCAAACTTTGTGAATTTACATTTACAAGTATTTGTTCATTACGTGTGTTGTTTTGCTGTATTACAAGTATCATTTTTCTGCGCGAACAGGAATGTTCGGACAGGCCATGGTCAAGGCAAGTGACCAAGGACCTAAGAGCTCCTCGATCACTTGGGGGGCATATAAGGCACATCGATAGAAAATCATACTCTCAAGGTATGTAAACACATGAACAAAATGAGTGAAAGCATGCTTCAAGTACTTAAAGTATTTTTTCAAAATATATGATGCCAAAAGTACGATGCTAAGTTCGGTCATACGGACAAACGTTATAATAAGTAAAAATATTATAACACCAAGAGTCAAGCTTTTACACCGCAAGCATTGCTGCTTGGATGTAATTGTTCAAACAAAAAGATTTACTGCCCGTGCAGCAAAGTTTAAAAAGAAATTATTGTCTTTACATTGCGATCCGTGGGTCGCGTGTTTAAAAAGAAAGAAGAACAGCTAAATAAATTAAGAGGCATGGGGGACAGGAGGATCCTGGGCAACAACCTGGTCAGTCTCTTCCTCGATGGTTTCTTCGTCCAAACCAACGACGCTTGGGGTTGCAGGAGTCGCAGCTCTCGCCTCCTCTTCAGCCAGTTGAGCAGCGCACCGAGCCAACTCCGCAACTTTGACCTCCTCTGAAAGGTAGCTAAAGTCAGCACCCTGATTGTGTTTACAAAATTTATAGAAACATCGGAGTGTCGCCCTCTTATACTTTTCCAGATTCTTGGAGTTGTCAAGCTCCGACTGCTGCACCTTGCCCTCGAGAGTGGCAATAGTCTCGTCCTTAGACTTGACTACCCCCTCCAGATGCTTGATCTCGCGGAGATGAGTTTTATTGTACGACCGGTACTCTTCCCTCAGCTTAACCGCTGCATCTTTAGCAGCTTCAGCCGCGGACAGTTTGGTCACCGCTGCATCCCGCTCTCGGACCACCGTCCCCAACTCCTTAGCATGTTTGGCTTCAGCAGCCGAAAGCTCCTCAGCCGCCTTCACCTGATGTTTCTCGAGAACTTTAGCCTCAATCTGTTCAAAGTAGGCCTGGGCTCGGGTACGAGCAGTAATGGCAGAAAGTAAGGCCTGTAAACGAAAGAAAAAGAAGTCAAGACTCGTAGCGAGAACTGAAAAAACAAAGACTCGAGAAACAAAGAAATACTTACGCTGGAGATCTTGTTCAGAGTCCTGTTTAGGATCTGATCGACTGGTAGCTCTACAGCTTGTATCATGGCAGCCCCAACACACTCACCTCTGCCAATCCGTTCAATTCTATCCTTAGCGGATCGAATGGTATGGCTCACGAGCCTGGCCTCATGAGCCTCTTCGCGAGAAAGATGCTCCCTAGCAGGCGCAGGTGGAGGATTGGACCGAGCAGGGGTGTTTTGCTGTTCAGAAGGAGCTGGAGGAGGGGTAGGAGTTCGCCCAGTTGGCGCAGGACTTTGCCCGGTTGGAGTGCCCTGAGGAAGGTCTTCTGGTCGACTCTTCTTGGCTGAAGGGCCTCGACTGGTTTCACCAGTTCGTTTCTTTGACCTCCATTGAAGTTGAGGGACTTCCTCTTCCTCTTCGGCCTGGTACATGTCAAAGATATTGGGAGTCGACATATCTGCATGAAAATAAACACAAGAGGTTAATAAGGGAAGAAAAAGGTGGAAAAAAGTAATACAACAGAAAGAAGATAATAAAGTGAATACCCGAGCTACAACTACTGGTCGCTATACTATTGACTCTATTAATCATATACTCATTTTCTGGCATGAAGAAGTTTGGCCCTAGATTTGGAGCATATGTAAAGTTGCCATCCCCGTCAAACATGTGACAGGGGATTGGCAGACCATTTAAAAGCGAAATAACGTTACCATTGTCATCAGAAGACTCTTCCAAGTCAACAACTGGTTCTTTGGCCTTTTCTTTCCCCTTGCCTTGGGGAGCAGAAGGCCTTTCTGCAGAAGGGCTGCCCGTGGGTTCCCTGATCGTAACTCCTGTTGGCCTCCTCCTTGGAGAGGGCACAGGAAATTGCTGCTCGGGAACCCCCCCAGCAGTGGGTTCGTCCGTTTCGGACCCTCTATTGTCATGGCGAGGAGCCAGAAGGCCAGACGACCTCAAATTCTTTTCTTGTGTCAAGGTCTTGACACATTTGGTAGCGGCAGACATCTTGGCCAGAGTGTCAGACCTCGACACCATATCTGGTGTTGGGGTCGGGCGCAACCAGGGGCCTGAAAAGCAAGTCGAGTTTGAGAAATGACGAAAGGAAATACTCTATGATAAAGTATTGACCAAGGCAAAGACAAAATTGTACCTCCTCTCGCGAAAGCCAAGTTGTTGCTGGATATATCCGGAGTAAAGAAGTACTCCTTGTTGTAATGTCCCACGTTTGATATGTGGGTGGTGCCACTCAAAAACGTCCGGCCAGTTTCCTGATGGCAGAAGTGAAAAAAGCCCATCCCGTTGTGTTGAGGATTGGACTTAAGGTCAAAGAGGTAATTAACCTCATGAGGTGAAGGTTCTGGCCATTTGTTAAGTTTGTACAGGACATAGAGTGCAGCCAACATCCTATATCCATTAGGGGTTATTTGAAAGGGAGCGACGCCGAAATAATTGGCCACCCCCACAAAGAAAGGATGAAGAGGGAGATAAGCCCCCGCTTCAATGTGATACCGGGACCAGGCGCTGTTTGCCCCTCCTGGACGGTTAGCCCTCTGCTCCGCAGTAGGACGTGTAATGGTTACCCCCGTTAGGGGGTATTTTCTGAAGCAGTTCGCGACCATCTGAGGGGTCATCGAACTGGCTGGAGGAGTGTACCACTCGACATCAGGCGGATTGCGATGACGAGGACGAGCCCTAGTTTGGATATTGGGGTCAGGAGTAAGATTCTCTCGACCACTGGTCGAGGGAGCCCCCGCCTGCGAATCAGGCTGGGCAGAAGGAGAAGGGTTACTTTCAGATTCGGGCCTTTTCTTGCCAGAGGATTTTGAACGGGCCATAGAAGGAGAAGGGTGCGGTCTGGAAGAGGCTCGTGAGAAGGGTATCTGGTGGATGCGATCGGCTAGTTGTTCTTCTCCCTCGAGCAGTTGGGCAAGGAGGTCGTCGTCGATGGGTCTCTCACCTCCCCACAAATCTGGCATTAAAATCTGCAAACAGAAGAATGGGGAGGCGAGGTCAGAGGGATCTAGGAGATTCTTAAAGTAACGCTGGTCGAAGTATAAAAGCTGAGCCTTTATATAACAGCATTCTAAATAAGTCTCTCTGCGCAAACAGTTTAAAAAACGGACCAAAAGGGTGAAAGTGAAAAGTTTTCCTGAAAAGCTTTTTCGACTCCCCTCACAACGGGAAGAAATTATTTCCAACTGGATTAAAAAATCGAAATGCTACTTCGATCCTACGTCCTAAAAAGTGCTAATCCTGGGTTTTAAACCTACTCATAAGCCTACGTTGCCTACAAAAACATCTTATCGACAGGCATTTAAAGAAAAAAAAAAATTAAATAAAAAAGCCAGAAACCAAGAGATTCGAACAGTACACCATTTAAGAGCATGCACCACAAAAGGTTAGAAGCATGGAGTTTCAGAGTAACTTACCAAGGAAAGTGGTCGTGAAGATGGAAGTGAAAGTTTCGGGAGTCAATGAGCCCACCGTCTGAGCACAAAGGAAGGTTCGCCGGAGAAAGTAAAGCTCTGGTTTTTTAGGGTTTTCGACAGAGAGGTGGTGTGCGTAAAAAGGAAAGAAGTGGTTCAAGTAACCTTATATAAGTTTGTCTTTGGTATTCAAAAGGCGTAATCATTAGTTTTCCATTTTCGAAGTATGGGGAAGCGTAATGGCCGTCAAAATTGTTTCTGGGAAACTGAAAAGCCTTGATTAGACAGGAGTGGTTTGCTTTTTTCAAGAACGCACGAAGGGCTCTGACACGTCAGGAGGGGTTACCGAAGGGTCGTTCGTTCAAAGTTTATTTACTGTTCGTGGTAAATAAACTTTGGGGGGCAAATGTTATCCAATAAATTAGCATTTGTGACGTGGCAAATAATCTCTTGACACGTGGCTGACACCTGGAGCGTCTGCTAGAGTATCGACCAGGAGACACGCCAGAAGCAGGACAAACCTGTTTTTACCACGACCAGACTGGTCGGTGGTTCCGCTGGCAAAGCAACATTTATGGAAAGATCTTATGAATCCCGAATTTATTTCATGCAATCTTCTGAATATCCCATGATTCAGGGGATAATATCTGTAACAATATTGGGCAACCCTCCATGAGCCTATAAAAAGCAGGAGATGGCTCATGGGAAGGGACCTTTTTGGAGCCCGGAAATCATAGAAATATAGAAATTATCTGTGAAAACTAGTATTGTTTATGAGGAGTGTTGAAACTCATTGAGCCCAAGCTCTCTGATCACACTTTTGTTCCCATATCAATATCATTCTAAGTGGACGTAGGTCATTACCAGATTCTGGGGCCGAACCACTATAAATTACTGTGTTTTCTTTACTTTTGTCATTACGTTATTATCTATACATATTCGTCTATATCATTCGTATTTTGACTCCGTGTCAGTTGGCTAAATCGAGGGTCAACACTCTTAATTAACCCTTTTTACCCAGCAATAAACCCATTAAGCATGCAATCTATTTAACCTAGTAAAAGCATTACACTTTGTGGAAACAGGTTAATCTAGGCAACAAATTCATTAAGCATGCAATTCATTTAACCTAGGTTCTATTTCTCATCACAATTAAAATACCCGTCACAATACCTTAATTGCAATTTCTCACTTTGTTGCAGTTTAGAATCCTAAACTATTAGGTGAATAGAAATCCTAAGATGATAGTAGAACAATGCAAAACCTTAATTAGTGGCCATCTAAACAAGATTTTACAAGATCCATGACATTCAAATAGAAAAATAGAAGCAATTTAATATAAGGGAATAAAAGAAATAAAATTCATCAATGCATTGAAGATCTCATGTCTAAGGTTTTGAAATAACCCTTAACTATAAAGAAAACTACTCCATAATCATATTCATAAACATAAATATTCAATGAAAATAAAAGAGTTTTGAGAAGAAAGAAAAACTAGATTGAAGAATATAGATGATGATGTTTTTTCCTCCTCCTCTGCTACTCTAGCCTCTAAAAATTGCAATCCAAAGTTATGATAAAAGTTAACCCTAATCCCTTTTATAGACCCCCAATAATTACATTTAAAAATTAAATTTTAAAGAAAAATTTGTCGCATGGCCGCGGCTAGGAGATCATGGTGGCCGCGACCAATACTCCTTGTCTCCCAGGCCGCGGCCACTGGTCATTTTCTGCTCATATATTTTTTCTTCATAATCTCCAACTTAGGCTCAATTCTCGGGTTTAGGGACTTCGAAAACACTTCAATCTCGTTCAAAACTTCATTTTCTCGAGTCATATCATTGCACCTTCATTTTTAACCACAAAATTGTATCAAATTCATCAATAATACCTTATATTATGACTTAAAAATAAAAAAACTCGTAAAACAAAGCTAAGAACACCTAAAAACACTTTAAAGGAACATTATCTAAATGCGAAAGGATAAAATATATAATATCCAAAATACCCTTATCAAATTCCCCCATACTTAAACTTTGCTAGTCCCTTAGCAAAATCCCTAATAAAAACTAAAAACTAAACAAATAAAACATAAGCAATGATTTTGTTGAAAGTGTTAGTTATCTCAAAGATTGATCAACCAATATGAGTTATAAGAAAAATCTGAATTCTACATTCCTTAGAATTTCAACTCAATGCATCATCACCACTTAAAACTTGATCTTATTTATGATTATGCACAATTGAATAAACCAAAACACAAACATTTGAATCAATTTATACATGCCATAACATGTTTTAAAGTCTCATAGATAATAATATTTTTATGAAAAACATCCACTCCATAGACATTAACCAATTGTTCTTCACTAATGTAAACACACATAATCAAGAATCATAAGGTCTTTAAAAGCTTGTAATGTAAGGTTGAAGGTAGATGAAAAAGGAATATTTAAGCTTAAATCACACCATAGCCTATATTTTTTTTCTATTTTCTAGATCTTCCCACAAATTTCCCATACAATTCAAGAAAAAAAAATTATATATTTTCATTCATTTTTTTTCTTTCATATCTATCTTAATACGTCCCCCACACTTATACTTTTGCAATACTTGTTTTTTCATATTTCTCAATGCAGATTTTTTTTCTGCCTTTTTTTTTTCTTTTCGACTTAACTCATTGGAAGAAATAGTAGATCATATACTTTCACATTATAATCCAACAAACCAATACAACTTCCCCTTCTTACAATCCATAACCCAACCCACTAAATCAAACAATCATATAATACTATGGTGTAATGGGTCACAATAAGGATAAAAAAAAATTAGGCTGCAAAAGGTTTAGATATTGGCTTATAGAAGAAAGAAAAAAAAATAGGTCAAAAATGGGAAACTAGGATATTCAATTTCATAGGTAAGCTTGAAAGGCTCAAACGATCCAAAGAACACGCCTTAATCATCTTCCTAATCATGTGTACTTAGGATTTCGCCTCAAACAATCAATCAATGGTTTCTAGAGTGGTCGAGACTATATATAAGTAATAGCATGCATAAATATCTCCAAACAATAGTGAAAAAGTAAATCTAATTGAACACATTATGTTTAAAAATCTAAGATCAAGCTTAAGTAACAACTAGACAAGAGTTAAGCACACAATTCATGCAGAATTCATCAATTTCCTATGAAACTAGTCTCATTTCAATCAAAATTTTTATCATTGACAAACAACTTCCAACATAATCATGCCATGCTTATGACAACCTAAGAAAAAAAAAACTAAAAATGACAAACAAAATAAAATCAAAGCAATAACTACAGAAACATCATAAAAATAAAATCAAAATCGTTTACTTTCAGTTGTTCCCTTCCCCCGCACTTGTAGGAAACATTGTCCTCAATGCAAATAAAATTAAAGAAAATAAAGAAAAGAAAGAAAAAGATAAAGAAAAAATCCCTCAACCGAAGTGAATGTTTATTAATTAGGCATCTCCTTGATCATCTTCAGCTTCCTCCTCGTTTTCATCATCTTGCATCATGGGAATAGGTGGTGGATACGGTTGAATCCACTGTGGTGCAGGTGGATAGTTTGTCATGTCCAAGCCAAGGTGTATGGCATTCATCCTGAAACAAACATCTTGATAACTAGCCCACTCAATCATGCGCTGCTGATGTGCTTGGAATTCAGTACGGTGAGCATGCAACTCTTGAGATGTAGTGTACAGAGATTCCTCCACAAGTGTCATACGGTCTGCCAAGGTCATATTTTTTGTAGATGGCGGTGGTCTAGTCTAAGTATGAGAAGATAAGCTAGCCCCTGCAGTGTTCAACTTTCTATAATCAATACAAACTCGCCACCCTGTTTGGACTCTTGTAGGTACTAACTCATCCTCATCATTCCTTACCAAAGTGATGCCTGATTTCTTAGGAACTACTTGAATTGGACTCACCCACTTGCTATCTGAAATAGGGTAAATCACACCCACACTTAAAAGCTTTAGTATCTCCTTCTTAACTACCTCCATCATAGGTGTATTTAACCTTCTTGAGCTTCTCTAGAAGGCTTGGATCCATCTTCAAGGAGAATATGGTGCATACACATAGTTGGGCTTATCCCCTTGATATCTGCTATGGTCCACCCTATGGCAGTTTTATATTCCCGAAGTGCCCTTATTAAACGATCCTCTTGTACTTGGGTAAGTTTTGTGGTGATAATAACTGGTAATGTCTCTTTCTCACCCAAGTAGACATATTTGAGATGCTCCGGTAGTGGTTTTAATTCAAGCTTGGGTGGTGATTTAATAGATGGTTGAAGCTGCTCATGAGAAATAGGCAACTTTAAGAATGACACCGCTTTAGAAACCTCTCCACCACTATTAAGTGCAGCCACTGCCTTTTTTAATTCAGTAGTGACAAAATCTTCTTTCAAATCTATTGGTTCCCTCAAAACAATATCTAACCCATCATCTCCATGTAAATCAAGAATTCTTTGTGACAAAGAATTCAGAATATCGATTGATGAAATTGAATGAACATCACTTGGATACCGCATAGCCTCAAAAATATTAAATTGAATCACCTCACCATCAAACTCCATGGTCAAAGTTCCCTCATGAACATCTATCTTAGTTCTAGCTGTCTTTAAGAATGGCCTTCCCAATAATACTGGTGTAGAACAAGGAATTGAGTCATCTTCCATATCAAGAATGTAAAAGTCTGCCGGAAAAACCAATTCATTAACTTTAACCAATACATCCTCTACTACTCCCCTTGGATAGGCATTAGAACGATCCGCTAATTGTATGATCACCCCTGTTTCTTCTTTAGAGTTTGATAATATTCATAAACATAAATATTCAATGAAAATAAAAGAGTTTTGAGAAGAAAAAAAAACTAGATTGAAGAATATAGATGATGATGTTTTTTCCTCCTCTGCTGCTCTAGCCTCTAAAAATCGCAATCCAAAGTTATGACAAAAGTTAACCCTAATCCCTTTTATAGCCCCCTAATAATTACATTTAAAAATTAAATTTTAAAGAAAAATTTGTCGCACGACCGCGGCCAGTGATTCTTGGTGGCCGCAGCCACGGGTCATATTCTGGGCCATGTTTGCGCAGAGGCTGCGACCAGGAGATCATGGTGGCCACGGCCAATACTCCCTTTCTCCTAGGCCACGGTCAGTAAATGCTGGTGGCCGCGGCCACTGGTCATTTTCTGCTCATATATTTTTTCTTCACAATCTCCAACTTTGGTTCAATCCTCGGGTTTAGGGACTTCGAAAACACTTCAATCTCGTTCAAAATTTCATTTTCTCGAGTCATATCATTGCACCTTAATTTTTAACCACAAAATTGTATCAAATTCATCAATAATACCTTATATTATGACTTAAAAATAAAAAAACTCGTAAAACAAAGCTAAGAACACCTAAAAACACCTTAACGGAACATTATCTAAATGCGAAATGATAAAATATATAATATCCAAAATACCCTTATCAGTGGAAGAGAGAAAAATTGACTCGGTGTTGAGGGGAGACAAAGTTCCTTTCCCTCCTGACCTTAGTGACCATGTAGCGAACCTTAGGGCGACCCTTTTAGATTTGCAGGTGGAGTTGGAGTTTATGGAGGGACATCTCCCGCCTGAGCCTCCTAGCCCGTTCTTTCCTGATGACTGTCATGGGGCCGTCCCGTCTTCTCTTCAGCCCTTATTTTCGATCTTCCCTAGTTTAGTGCTTCCGCAGCCGGTTCCCCGATGGAAGACTCTTGATAGGAAGAAAAAATGGAGGGTAAAGTGTTCTGTCTCCTCCTCACCTTTTTCTTTTGGTTTTGCAGATATGTTGAAGAGAGGACGACGACAGGTGTCTGCTGATGACCAGGACGATGCCCCCCTATTGGCATCCTCCCTAGTGTCCCATGTGTTTGAAAATAAATTGATGGAAATAGTAGAGCACTACCGTGTTCCTCCGGAGTACACATTACACATCCCTTCGGACAAGTGCTGGGCTGACTGCCCTAATACTGGCTACGTGGCCATTAGTGAGCATATTCTAAAGGCGGGTGGTACAATCCCCTTAAACCCGTTCTTCGTCGTGGTTCTCAACTATTTTGACCTCGCTCCACTTCAGCTGGCACCCAACAGTTGGCTGACCTTGAGCTGCCTCTTCATCGCGTTTATGGAACTTGTCCATCGTGCTCCTACGACCCAATAAGTGCATTTCTTGTACAATCTCATGCCCTCTCCCAAATCCAAGGGCTTTTATTTCCTGCAAAAAGCCAATACTGCAGTCCCCTTGATAGATGGCGCTGTGTCCAACCCAAGGTCCTGGAAGTAGGAATTTTTCTTTGTGCAGGGCCCTCTTTCTGTTCGTGAGCACTTTCGTTCTACTCCCAGTAAGTACTTCGAGCCACCCGTTTTTTTTTTGAAACTTATTGTTTTATAACTTATGTTTGTGTTGGCAATGGTGTGAATCGTGCAGAGCAATTCGCCATACCTGTAGTTGTTGGGTTGGAGGCAGGTGCTGTGAACATATTCCTCAATGTTGACCCCGCCATGAGAAAGGATACATACCTCTTCACCGTAGAAAAACTCAACTTTCACAAGCTGTCCCCAGTTTCAGATCCCAGGTTGCTGTGGACTCTTCCCGGGTCAAAGAAGACGAAGGATGCCTCAGCTGAGCCTCGCCCAGGTGAAGGTGAGGCTGAGTGTGTGCCTGAGGGAGTCTCCCTTGGACACGGGCAACTTCACTAGCTATCTTCGTCCCCCGGGGAATGCCCTCCCTTTGCCCTGTTCGACCCTGACATGGCTTCCCAATCACAGGGTCAACATGCCATGACGGGGCATTTTGTTTGCCCCGATCCTGCGGACTTTGACGCTTTTCCTCAGGCTCCCCTCAACCCCGGTCCATCGGGGGCTTACTTGCCCTATCTTCCTGCACCCCCTCCTGATCTACCCAGGGCTCATTTTTCCGATCTTCCTGCGCCCCCTCCTGTTTCGACGAGTGGGTCGTCTGTCCTTACCCGGCCAGGTACCCTTGGCTCAGAAAGGGTGCTCTGGGTGGGCCGCATGGTGGCCTCTTATGGGCGGCGGTATGTCCAGATCGCCTCAGGCCTCCCCGAAGCTGATTGAAGTGGTCTTGGGAGTTTCACTATGTCGGATCTTGGGGAAACTCTTACGTGCTCTACTGCTTGGGTGAGTTCATGAATCTTGTGTCGGCCTTATCTCTGTTTATTTCCCCTTTTTTTGTTACTTATCACTGTTGTTGTTATTTTTCTTGTGCAGGCCTATACCGTGGCTCAGCGGTTTGCCGACTCGGCTCACACCCTTTCTTCGTCGAATGCCGAGAGGGACCGTCTTGCGGTTCGGGTCCAGGAGCTCGAGAGGGATCTTGCTGAAACCAGATCTAGGCTAGAAAATGCCTTGGCAAAAATTTTTGCCTCATCAAAAAAGAAGAAGAGGGCGATTGCCAAGGCGACGATGATGCAGGAAAGGGTCACCAGCCTAGAGGCTGAACTCCAAGGTGCCAAGGTTACCGTGGCTGCGTTGCAGGAGAGGGTAGCTTCCTTAGAGGCCGAACTTGAGGGTGCTAAGGCTGCTATAGTTGCGTCACAGGAGAGGGTCACTTCCTTAGAGGCGGACAGGGCAGCTATTGAGTATAGGTCCATAGAGCGCACCCTTTATGGTGTATGGAGGCAGGATCCAAACTTTGATTTCTCCTCCTTTGGCGAGCATGCCATTGCCCGGGCAGCTGGGTGGAACGCCCGTAGCATGAGGCCTTGAGATCGTCATTTCATACTTTTTTCCAGTTAGTCCGCTGTGGATGTATGCTCGTTCGAGCCTTATTCTGCTTGTAATAATTTTTTTTTAAGTCTTGTCATGTTACCAAAACTCTTTTTTTATATATACATATGCGGTTATTCATCTCTTATTCCTCTGTGTTCGAGGTCTTTTTGAGCTCGTATGATGGGGTTTGGTGGGTTCCCCTTTTTTATTTATCAGGCTAGAGGTCCTTTGGAGCCCATGTGAAAGGGTTCAATGGGTCCTTTTTTGGTGCCTCTTGATTGTTCTTATAAGGATATATTGACCCCTTGGGTTCTAGCTATCCTTTTATATATTTTTGCGCGCGCTTATTATTATTTCTTGCGAGAAGCGTCCTTCTCGTCATTATTCATAGTACTATTTTTGTAAGGGTTTCTTTTAGGACCCTTTTTGGCTAGACGGCTTGGTGGCCGCTCTAGGCTTATTGGCGAGTGCTCTTTCTGGGGCTTTTCCCTTTGAGAGAGTATCTACCTTTAATTGGAAGTTTGTTGTTGTTTTTTTTTTTTGTAAGACCTTTTGGCCTCCTTGATGTTCATAAGGGTAGCTAATCCTTGTGAACTTCAAGAGATGCCTTGCAAGGTCTCCTCCCTGTTTGTTAGGGTTCACCACGCATTTTTTTTTAATAAGGAACTCGTTTAAGGCCCTGATATAAGGGGTCCTTTTGGGTTCCTCCTGATAGTGGGCCCTTTTTAGGTTCCCTCTGATATGAGGGGTCCTTTTTAGGATCCTCCTGATATGAGGAGTCCTTTTTAGGATCCTTCTGTTTGCTGTATGTTTTGCCTCCAGGACCTCGTTTAAGGCCCTGATATATGGGGTCCTTTTGGGATCTTTCTGATAGAGGGTCCTTTTTAGGTTCCCTCTGATATGAGGGGTCCTTTTTAGGATCCTCTTATTAGAGGGTCCTTTTTAGGATCCTCTTGATATGAGGAGTCCTTTTTAGAATCCTCCGGTTTGCTGTATGTTTTGCCTCCTGTCCTACCCCCCAAAGTGTCTGTTGAAATTTATTTCAGCTGGCACTTTGGTGGGTGCTATATGGGAGAAGAATAACACGTAAAGTGGCGAACAGTTTCATTCATAGCAGGAAGGTTACAATGACATATATGAAAGTAGATAAGTGAACAGGAAGGTTACCCAGGTAGCCTCTCTAATTCTTACTTACTAAGTGAACATAACAGGGAACAAACTAAACATAGGTCTTTTTCGCCTCCGGTACAGAAGTCTCACTGGTAGTATTTCTTGAGGTGTTTCGCATTCCATGCTCTAGTTTCTTTTGCGATTCGCGGGTCCTTTTTATGTGGGTTCACGCCTTCATGCCCAACCATTGCCATAGGCACTGAAGGTTTTGCGGCTGTGCGGAAGGACGTGTTATAACATTCCCTCACTTCCTTCTGTTCTCCTTTCATGCTTCCTATTCCCCTGGGAGTTGGGAATTTCATAGCCAAGTGGTGCACATAAGTTATCACCTTCAATTCTCTCAGGGAGGGTCTCCCTAATACCGCATTGAAGGCTGAGGCGCAATCCACCACAACAAAGTTTGCCATTATGGTGGTTTGCCTGGGTTGTTCCCCCATGGTGAGGGCTAACTCAATTGCACCTAGGGGCTGTATCGAATCCCCTATGAACCCGTAAAGGGAGGTATTGCAGGGCTTCAGGTGCCGGATGCTCAATCCCATCTTCTCCAAAGCGGGGCAATGCAGGATGTTTACAGAGCTTCCATTATCCACTAGGACCCGATGCACTCTCATGTTCCCAAGCTGGACAGTCAGCACTAGGGGTTCATTATGAGGGAAATGTACCCCTTGCGCGTCTTCTTCGGTGAAGGTTATCGAGTCATTCTCGCCCTTGAAACTCTTCGGGGGGTGTTGCTCCAAACTTAAGACGCATGGTGGTGGACTTTGTCTGGCTTCCTTGGCATATTTTTCTTGTCCCTTCCTTGAATTGCCTTCGAATCCTGGTCCTCCAAAGATGGTCCTGACCTCTCCCTGTACTTTTGGGGCCACCTCTCGCGCCCATGGCGGGGATGCTCCTTCTTCTGGCCTCTGGTTTTCCTTGCGCACATATCTACCCAAATGTCCCCTGCGGATGAGCTCCTCGATTTCCACCTTCAAATGGTTGCATTCCGCAGTGGTGTGGCCGATATCTTTGTGATACTGACAATACTTGCTGGGGTCTCTTTTAGACCGATCTTTTTTAATTGGCGGGGGCCTTTTGAAAGGGACTTGGTTTTCGTTCCTAATGAAAATATGCTCTCTCGCATAGGTGAGGTCAGTATAAAAGGTGTAGGGGCCCTGTATGCGCTCATCAGAGCGTTGATGCTTTCAGGGTTGATCATCTCTCGTTCACTCATAGACCCCCTTCTTCCTTGCACCGCTTTGGCTTTCTCGGATTGAAGGCTTTGGTGGCAACTGCCCTTTTCTGACTTTGAGGCTTTCGTGACCATCCTCCACGCGAATATATTTTTGCACTCGCTCATAGAAATCATCCAAGTCTGTGACCTCCCTCTTGAGCATGTTATCCCATAACTTGCTCCCCGGGCGTACTCCAGCTGTGATGGCCATTTTCAGCTCCCTACGGGTCAAGCTCCCTACTTTTGCTGCGTCCATATTAAACCTGTGAATGTAGATCTTCAGACTCTCGTTTTCTCCTTGCTTCACATTGGCGAGGTTGGTGCCTGACATTGTGTAGTCCCCCAAGGCGTGGTGTTGCTGGAGGAATTCATCAGAAAACTGTTGCCATTTGTACGTAGGTCCTTTCAATGTGACAGCGAAGCATTGACATCTGGCCCAGCTACTAATTCCCCTCAACTTCATCAGGTCGTTAAATGCATCCAGATGGTATTTTGGATCCGTGCTTTCTTCGTAAGGAGTCATATGGGGCTCCTTGAAGTTGAACGGAAGCCGGATGGCCTGGATCTCCTTGATGAAGGGCGACTCATGGTCGAACTCATCCTCAAAGGCGTGACCTCTAGAGGCGGTGATGATTTTGCTTCATAGGCTTCTCATTTCTATGTCCAGGTCTTGCCTCCTCTTGTTCAAGGAGTCTCTTAGCATGGATGGGTTAGGATCCCCCTTTCCTTTTCCTCCTCGGGGTGCCACAGGGGGTGTGGTCCTTTTACCCGTCCTCTTTTTGTTGAGTTCTTCTCATAAATCTGAGGGTGTTCTCCTTGAGGTGACCTTGACATCGTTACAACGGGCAGCGTTGGTCTTCGGCCCTGGCCCCTGGGGCTATTTCGGTGGTTCGAGATGTTCATGATGCTTCGTTCGGGGGGTGTTACTAGTGGAGAGTCGGGTCCTTCCTTCATCTCTTGGGACAGTGGTTTCTACCCCCCTGGTCTCTCCCTTTATGCTTAGGGAGTGTCACGTTTGATCTCCCTTGCAACAACCCATTTAGCACCTCTTGCATGTTTTCCAGGGTGGTTTCTAGCCTCTAATTCTTGCGGTGAAGTTCTTGTATTTCGTCTTCGTAGAATTGAGACTTCGAACTTGAGCTGACGGAGTGGACCCGAGGGTGCTTGTCAGCCTGGCGCTTTGACGGGCCTGGATCCTGCGGATCGTGGTTTGGCACCTGCGACGGCCTTGGAATCAGGAACTCATCGACACCCCTTGCTGAGGCAGCCGCCGACCTTGGGCGATCCTCCTCAGGTGGGACCGCCGGGGATGAGGCCTCCCTTTCGTCTCTGGGAACCTCAGGCTCCCTTGGGGCCTCCATGTTTGCAGGTGGAGGAGGATACCTCATGAAGGATTTTAGCTGATCTCCGTCAAGTTGGACTTCCACCTCGCGCGGCTCTCACAACCGTTTCGAACGTCGCAACATTTTTTCTTATCGGAATCGACGGAAGAACAATGATTTGTAATCTATCATTCCCACAGACGGTGCCAAACTGTTGACGGTGAGAACTCTTCAACCAAGTTAAGTTAGAAAAATAGAAATGTAGAGATTATCAAATGAAAAACTTCAAAGATCTAATTGGAAACTCAAAGAACAGTTGCAGAAAGAAAATGGTGAAATGAACTTGTATTTTTTATGGTGTAGTGCTATAGTGTTTTTTCCAACCCCCCCTCATGTGGAAGTGGAATTCCTTTTATAGTGGCCTCTAATGGCCCCTGATACATTGTGGTCCAAGGGACCAGATGGTACACAAGTACATTGTCAGGAGAGTGGTCTCAGGGGTAGTGGTGTTGGCTCCAGTACATAGTCAGGTTCTATGGGGATGACTACTTATCTAGTACGAGTGTCAGAGGAGTGGATCCAGGCGTAGTGGTGCTGGTGGTGGTGTCGACTCTGACATCTGGTTAGAAAATCACAGGCCATATCCCCTCTCCTAGTGCTCCCACTACTTGTCTGGCATAAGTACCCGTATCAGACGTACGAGGTCTTAAAGGTCGTACCCCGTGCAAGATTGTGCTAGTACGAACCTTTTGAATGACACTTGGGCTTCTACTTCTAGATGCTGGGGTCTTGGTAGGTCTTCATGGGAGACACCCTCTTGAGGTGTAGGGTGTGAGACACTGATGGTGCAAGGCGCCTCTCGTGAGGCCTTGCGCGCGCACCACTGATGGGGCAAGACGCCTCTCGGGAGGCCCTGCGCGCACGGCACTGTTGGAGCGAGACACCTCTCACGAGGCCTTGCGTGCGCGACATTGGTGGAGCGAGACGCCTCTCGCGAGGCCCTGCTGGTGCGAAGTGCTAATGACGCGAGGCGCCTCTCGCGAGGCCCTGTGCGCGCGACACTGGTGGAGCAAGACGCCTCTCGCAAGGCCCTGCAGGTGCGAGGCGCTGATGGCACGAGGTGCCTCTCGTGAGGCTCTGCGTGTGAACCACTGATGGGGCGAGACGCCTCTCGCGAGACCCTGTGTGCGCGGCCTGTGGAGTGAGATGCCTTATTGGTGCGAGGCGCTGATGGCGCGAGGCGCCTCTCGCGAGACCCTGCACGCGCGCCACTGATGGGGCGAGATGCCTCTCGCGAGTCCCTGCACGCGTGGCACTGGTGGAGTGAGATGCCTCGTCACGAGGCCCTACGCGCGCGCCACTGATGGCGCAAGATGCCTCTCGTGAGGCCCTGCGCGCGCACGGATTCAGGTGGTGAGGCACCGATGGGCGAGGCGCCTCTCGCAGTGCCTTAGTGGCGCAGCGTGTATTTATGCGTTGCACGTATTAAGGCATTTAGGGGATCTTAGCGTGTGCTTTGGATCCTTTGCAAGCATGGAATTTTGAGCATCTACATTCAACATGTTTTGGAAGATCATTTACTAACAATTGTATACAATTCAACAGTTTTTGACATCTTTCCTTTGATTTTCATAGCTTATCCTACATGACCTTGTCTCAGTTGGATAACCCCACATGTGTAAATGTATAATACTAGGTCTTTTGTTTGTCCATAGTTCACAAGGAGTTTTAGTTATTGCTATAGGTACTTTATTTAGTATGCAGGCTTTAGTCTTAAGTGACTCTCCCAAGAATGATTCTACCAATGAAGAATGACTAATCATGCTTCTTACCATGTTCTTAAGTGTCATGTTTTGTCTCTCAGCAACACCATTCATGCAAGGTTCTTTGGCATTGTGTATTGTGGGACAATTTCAGATTCCTCTAATAATTTTGCAAAAGGTCATGGACGCTGTTCACATGATTCATCATATCTACCATAATATTTGCCACTATGGTTAGATTTGACAACTTTAATCTTCTCACCTACTTGATTTTCAACTTTGGTTTTGAAGGCCTTGGAAAAGTCTAAGAATTTTAACTTTTCATGGATTAAGTACAAGTACCTATAATGAGAATAGTAATTTATAAAGTGATAAAATACTATTGGCCATTCCCAGAAGTTGTAGGGAATGGACCACATAAATTAGTATGTATCAATTGTGAGATGCTAAAAATCCTACTGGCACTTAACTTCCTAATGTTTGTTTTATTCCCTTTTATACACTCAACACATGCATCAAGGTCCATGTAATCAAGGGGTTCAAATATTTTGTCTAATACAAGTTTCTCCATTGTCTTTTTGGACATGTTACCTAAGTGTTTGTGCCTTAAGGTGATAAAATTCATATTTGATAATTTTCATTTTGTACCATTCGATGATGTGGGCTAGATTTTTATTGTAAATTTTGAAACATCCAAACAACATGATTCAAAAAATATCAACAAAAAACGATAAAATCAGTAAAACATAAAACTAAAAGTAAAGAAAACATAGGGATAATACTGGTTTAGATCAATAAATTGATGCTACATCCAGTTAGAGCACAACTACAATCTCTACTAATGAATTCCAAACAGCTACAATCTCTCACAGTTGAGAATCTCAACAAGTACTTATGAAGGGAAATGATCACATTTGATCTCTCTCACTTTCCCAAATCTTAAGTACACCCAAGCACTCAATCTTCAAAACACAATATTGATTAGTTGCTCTGTCTAATAGTAAATTATCTTTCTAGATTGTAAAATGTGTTATGTGTTATGTTACAATTAAAATGGTTGGGGAATTCATCAGTAGATTTCCTAAAAAAAAATAGATTAATAAAAATGGTTTGTAACAAATGTTATGACAGAAAAAATGAATGTTCAAACTTTGGAGGATTGATTCTACAATTTCTTTAAATGAAGCAATTATATTTGTTAGGATTGGTTAAAAGACAAACTTAAAGTAGTCTTATACAAGCTAGGTGTAAAACACTTGATGGTTTCACATAGTGATGATGTGAAATTTGACTTTTTGTTGTAGGCATTTAAAAATTGTATTTTTGGGTCCAAAGTGATACATTGAGGTATCTAAGGATGCCCAAAAAATTAGTGCGCATTTAGAGGAGTTTAAGGCAACTTTTGAGAAGTTGCACCTGCCTATGTGGCGTTACATCGCCTCCTTGGAGGCGATGAATTGCCTAAAACCTTAGAGTTTAATCGCAGTAGGCAATGTGTCCTCTGACATGTCTGTACAGACATGTGTTTTAAGCTCCAAATGAAATGTGTACTATTGGTTGGACTTGATGATGGTGCCTACACTATAAAATGATTCTCTTAGAATTTTGATAGACTTGGTCACTTTTCCAAATCCCTCTCTAACCTCTCTCAATCTTCCAATATCATAAATTTTCTCCAAGAAATTCATAAAGAAAGTGCTTGTCATTGTAAATTTCAAGGTTTATTCAATCCCAATTCCCTTTCCTACTAGAGAAATTCTCAAGCATCCATTAAGGGCTAGGAAATAGAGAATTTGGACAGCGATACATCTCATGTATAAGCCTTAGTTTTTATTCTCTCCATTAAAAGGATTCAAGTGGTGTTCTAACAAAGAGTTTTGAAGCATGCAAGAAGAACAAGGGTTTTGTTCTACAACTAGTGTTTGCATATCTCTATCTCAATCTTTTCTTGGAATCTATAAAGTGTTATTGTGTGTAGATTCTTATTAATATAGTGGTGTAATCTCACTCTCTCCCAACAATCAAATTCTATATTCTTAGAGACACATCATCATGGAAGAATCATCTTCGAATTTGACTTTGACATTCATGACACAAGATTGTGTTAGATTGGATAGATTTGATAGAGCTAACTTTGTGCGTTGGCAAGACAAGACTGTTTTTGCTAACTACTCTCAAGGTGTTCTACGTCTTAGAAAAGGATTTAAAGGCCAAAGAAGATGACACTCAAAAAGTCATCAAAGAAAAGAAGAAACGTGAATTAATATGTAGGGGTCATATTTTCAATATTTAGTTGTATGATCTCTACACCAACACAAAGACTGCTAAGGAATTTGGGAGGCATTGGAGAACAAATACAAAACGGAAGAAGAAGGTACAAAGAAATTACTTATTACTCAATATATGGAGTTTAAGTTTGATGATGTGAAACCCCTTCTACCCCAAATACATGAATACAAATTATTATTTTTGTACCTGAAAATTACGAGCTGACGTTTCCTGTTCGTTGTACAGGTGTCAAGCATATAATAAAGTTATTCACAACTTCGAGAATGCGATACAAGTTCCCTTAACTAGTAGCTCGAGTCAAGACCTATTCGAATAAATAATAGGGAGATCGCCCAGCAGATCTTCAAGTCGCATAATAAGTAGCTCGAGTATCTTAATGTTTGAGTTAGTGAAAGTCTAGAAACCTCTAGATTGCGTAGCATGCTTTCAGCATGTTGCTGATGCGTGGAATGCACATAATTAAATTCTCGAAGACTCAAAGAATTTAAACAATTAATTATTATCTTGTAACTCCTGCCTGGTGAACGTATAACACCAGATAGTTTATGTATTTAATTGTATTTAGTTATACGTTTGGGAAATAACTCAAACCTATACGTTAAAATGTGTCAAACGACTCTCAAAATTTTCCAGTGAACCCCTATAAATAGAGGGAGAATAGACAGATCAAGGGATAGAAATCTTGTATGTCGAAACTCTGCCGAAATTGTCATAAACAATTTCTTAAGAGAAAACTAGAAATAACATAGACTTGTGGACTAGGTGGATTTTATCCACTGAACCATGTAAAAGTTATTGGTATTTTTCTTTATTACTATACGGTTTAGATAAATCCTAATTTTTATTTCTCAAATTATCTTAATTCATTATTGTCGAAAAACTACATTAGCAGATTAGTGCTTTCATTGAGTGGAAAAATTAGGCTTGCAATTTTTTCATCCTAAAGATTTCTCAGCAATCATGGTGGTAAATCGAAGCTGAAGGTCAACATGTGACATAGAGTCAGAAAGGCCTTGAGACCAGAGAGATGTATGAGCGGTAAGTCCTACTAGAGAAGGCACTTTGGTGCTCAGGCATGCTGGAAAATAACCTTAGGTTCATCCAGGAAACAACCAAGAAATAGGTAGTTCATCGTCACAACCCCATCGTGAAAATCCATTTTATATAGAATTGGTTGAACAAGAGAATGCTGACCTCAGGAGCCTGGTCGCTTATGCCAACAGGCGCATTGATTATACCCTATCCTGATTTCCATCTCTTGTAACTGGTTAGAATTTTGGAAGGAGGGCAAGTGGATCTCGAGGGAGTAGATCATGAAGGCATGGTCACCCCAACATGAGTTGTTCAGTTCAGACTTCTACTCTGAGCACTGTGCCATCAAGGCCAATTTCTAGAAATGACCGACTTGCACACGTTCAGAGGAATAAGAAAATTGCTCACATATCTAGAGGACAATTTGATCAATCTGAACAGGCTGGTACAAAAGCAAGCCGAGGTGGGATTCCACCGAATCCACTAGTTTAAGTCCTTACTAATAACTAAGGCCAGGAAGAGGGCCTACCCCTGTAAGGGAGATCGGGGTGGATGATGGGTGACCTAGAGTTGTGCGCCTAGGATGACAACATGTGGCTTCATTGATAAGGTATCCACCATAACCAATACGCCATTGATCACCCCAACATGCTCCAATGCCCCAGCAACCTTAAGGGAGTGTGTCCCTTCAAAGAAATGGCCAAAAAAACTCTGTTCATAGAGAGGTCAACCATGTCACTCGAACTCGAGGTACCATGATTCAAGTTTCTGTAAACAATCTGGCTCGCCGACCTCATTAGCAAATGGCGAGTTTTGCTGAAAATAGCTACCGACTGAAGATCCATCCTGAAGAAAGGTCAGAGAGTGTTCATACCACTCACTCTTGAAGGAAATAACCTGACCTGAGAGAACATTTGAACTTTGCTTATAGTTTCCGCGGAAACCGCCAGCCTGACCTACGTGAGTGCTTAAACTCACAATAGAGATAGCCAAGTTGGGACAACAAGCTAAGTTATAATCAGCTAAGGGAAAACCCTCCTGTGAGGTGTGATAATGGAAATAACCAAGCTCAAGCTTGGAGGGACGATAACCCAGATAATGCGCAACCCAGATTAGGAGCTAATTATTAGCTCCCAAATAATTTGACAATGAGGGATCCAACCCTAGATCGATTTGCTATGATGGAGGAACAAATGAGGCTCCTTGTATCATAAAGAAACAAGAACGACTGTGACTTCGATGAGGAGCTCAAGCAATTTTCTCCTCACAATGCCACAGCTTCATATCGACATTGCTTTAAGATGCCACATATGGTGACCTACGACAGAAATATTGATCCATGTAACCACATTGGGACCTTCAACACTTTAATGAGGGCCCATAATGTAGGCGTCGACTTACGATGTGTTTTATTCCCAGCCACCTTGATTAGAGCTACCAAGTTAACGTTTGACAGGTTCAAGAGGAACACAATCACTTCCTGAAAACAATTGTCTTCATATTTCAAGAAGCAGTTTCGAGCTGCTAGAGAAATACGGGTGGAGGCCAATTCATTGGCCAACATAAAGCAGCAACTGGGTAAGTCTCTTAAGGCTTACATTAACTGGTTCATAAATATTGCAGCTCGAGAGAGAGATGCTGATGATAGTTCCAAGTTCATGGAAATGCGGTCTGGGATCACCATAGGAGGTGAATTATTGAAAGAACTCCAAAGGAAAGGAGTTAAAAACACTGATGAATATTTAGCTCAGGCTTAAGAGTGGATTAACCTCAAAGAGGTAGAGTCCACTATAGCAGGAGCTAGTAGTGCTCCAGTTCAACCCAATGGAGTGGTAACAAACGCTATAGCATCAAGTCGGCTAGTTACCCATAATAACCAACTAGGTAACAATAATAAAAGGAAATGGAACAATAAAAGTGACCTAGCAGAGTCTAAGAAGAATAAAGCTGGGGATAAGTACACCTCAATTTTCACTATGTATACTGATCTAACACATACATATGACAGCATATACCTAGCTAACTCTGCTTGCCTTCCATGGAGAAAGCCTGAGCCTTTGAGAAATCAGCACGCTAAGAGAGATCTGTCGAAGTTATGTTGTTACCATAATGACATCGGCCATACTACAGATGACTTTCGTCAGCTGAAAGATGAGATCAAGAGGCTTATTTGGGCTGGTCCGTTAGCGCAATATGCCCGAAATTAGGTAGCTCCTAACCAGCAGGTCGCGTAGAATTCGCAACTAACTCCGGGTAATCAGCCAAATCCACATGCAACTTTTCCAGCTCTGAAAAACCATTTCATCCCACCTCCAATAGAAGGGAGGGCCATAATCACCATCGTAGGCGGGCCACATCTAGCTGGAACTAGTAATGGGGCCCATAAGAGGTATATACATGAGCTAAAGACCCACGACAGTGCAATCCTAAGAAACACTTGCCAAAGCAACAGAGAGTGGATAAATAACCCAGCATTTTTACGGAAGAGGACACTAGCCACGTCCAATTCCCGAACAATGATCCGCTCGTGATAGCCATTCAACTCGCCATCAGGAAAGTTCAAAGAATTCTGATCGACAATGGGAGCTTAGGAAACGTGTTATTCAGGTCCACAATGGAAAAGATGAGACTTTCAATCATGGTCTTAAAAGCCTCATCAACAACTATGTATGGGTTCTCAGGAGAAGGATTTCCAGCAATAGGGACGATTGATCTCGTTGTAACAATCGGTGACGAAGCTCGAGCTACTGCGAAGATGCTTGAGTTTATTATTATAGATTGTTCGTCTGCTTATAACGCCATCTTAGGGCGAACTGCCTTGATAACCTTTGAAGCCATAACCTCTGTTCACCATCTGGTCATGAAATTCCCCTCACCAACGGAAATATGCAAGGTTAAATGAGATCAGATCGCTGCCAGAGAGTGCTATAACATCTCAATAAAGGGAAGAATACAACCCGGGCAAAAAATAATGGTAATAATTTTGGAAGAGGAAGAACTTCAATTAATGGAAATTGAGGTTGCTTAATTAGAAGAAATTGACCCATGAGCGGGTGGGGATAAGTCAGAACTCCAGGCTATTGAGGAACTAGAGGAGGTAATCCTCGATTAGGAAGAAACTTCCAAAGTTGTGAAGATTGGAAGTAATCTTGACGTTGAGCAGAAGAAGAACCTGATTGAGTTTATGAGAAATAACCTCGATGTCTTCGCATGGTCGCATGCTGACATGGTTGGCATCAATCTTGACATGATCCTACATACGCTAAATCTTGACAGGATCGCGCTAGCCAGGCAATAAAAAAGAAGGAAGTTTGGAAAAGAAGAGGAGAAGCTTTAGAGGAAGAAGTAGCTCGCCTCTTAAAATACAGATTCATCAAAGAGGCAAATGGAAAATGGAGAACCTGCATTGGCTTCTCTGATCTCAACAAGGCTTGCACAAATGATTGTTTTCCTTTGCCAAGAATTTATCAACTTATAGATGCCACAGCCAGTCATGAGCTCATGTCTTTCATGGACTTGTACTCTGGATATAACCAGATCGTGATGAACCCTGTAGACTAAGAGCATACAAGCTTCATGACTGAGCACAACGTGTACTGCCACAATGTAATGCCATTCGTGCTGAAGAATGCTAGAGCTACGTACCAAAGGATGGTGAACAAAATGCTCGCTACCCAGATTGGTCGAAATAGGGAGGTGTACGTCTATTACATGCTAGTCAAGTCAAAGACTGCCAATAACCACGTGGTCGATCTGGAAGAATGTTTCGCTGTGCTGAGAAAGTACGATGTGAAGCTAAATCCCCTAAAATATACCTTTCGTGTCTCATCAAGGAAATTCTTAGGCTTCATCATTAATTCTAGGGGGATTAACGCCAACCCGTAGAAGTTCAGAGCCTTGCTAGAGATGCCTTCTCCCAGGTCGCGGAAGGATGTCCAAAGTTTGACGGGGAGAATTGGTTCTCTGAATCGTTTTGTGTCCATGTCCATTGATAAGTGTCTTCCTCTCTATAATTTATTAAGGGGGAACAAAAGATTTGAGTGGACCAACGAGTACGAGTTGTCATTCCAGGATCTGAGGATACATCTGGCTAAGCCCCTCATTCAATCAAAACCTATCAATAGAGAGGCCCTGTATCTTTATTTGGCTATGCAGAAAAGGCAGCCATCACAATTTTAGTTCGAGAACAAGATCAAACTCAGAAGCCTGTCTATTACACTAGCAAGAGGCTTCTGGGAGCTGAAACTCAAAACATGATGGTGGAGAAACTAGCGTTCTGCGTAGTCTTAGCCTCGAGGAAGTTGCAGACTTACTTCCAGTCCTACACAATACACATCCTAATAGATCAACCTTTAAGGCATGTATTGCAAAAACCATAGACATCAGGATTATTATTAAAGTAGGCCATCGAACTCAGTTAGTTCGAGATTTTGTATAAACCATGATCAGCCATCAAGGGGCAGAACCTAGTTGATGAACCTATAAGGGAGCTAGTGCAAGAATTGTGGAGAATGTTCGTGGATGGTTCGTCCAACGAGTGAGTCAGGAGCTAGAGTCATTTTGATTACCCTAGAAGGACATCACTTCCATATTGCTCTAAGGTTCAGATTCAAAGTCTCAAATAATGAAGCTTTGTTGGCCAGAGTATGAGTAGCTAAGGAGTTGAAGAAAAATCTATACAATGAGTCAGTGAATTGTAGCTCGTAGTAAACCAAGAATTGGGAGAATACCAGGCCCGTAGAATCAGGATGGCTGCGTACTTAGCCAAGGTAAAGCACAAACAATCAGAGTTCGAGTTTTATTCTATTGAGTAGGTACCCCGCAAACAGAATACCAATGCATATGCATTGGCTCTGCTTGTCACGACCAAGGAAGCAGACACGTTGAACGTGGTCCTCATCGAGTTCCTTGAAAAGTTGAGCATCAAAGAAATATCAGAATATATCAAGCTCATTTAGGTTGGGTCAACGTGGACGACTCCAATCATAGATTATCTCACTTCCGGAAGGCTACTTAAGGATCACAAGAACATAAGAAGATTGCTGTACTAGATCCCAAGATATGTCTTGATTGAAGGAGTCCTATACTGGCGAGGTCATTCTATGCCTCTGCTCAGGCGTGTCTTTCCAGCAGAAGCCCAAGCCATTCTAAAAGAAATCCATGAAGCCTTAGTCTTGACACACCGGCAAAATATATTTCATCAAGAACAAAACCACGACCTACTACAAGCATCTCTGGATTTGATCGAAGAATGCCACGAAGAATAACAAATTCAACTCGCTTAGTATTAACAAAAAGTAACTCGGTATTTTAACTCAAAGCTCAAAGAAAGGAAGTTTGAGTTTAGAGATGTTGTATTGAGGAGGCTGTTCTTGGCAAACAAAGATCCTAAAGATGGTGTATTGGAGCCGAACTAGGAAGGACCTTACTAGATCGTGGAAGTTCGACGAGTAGACACATTTAAATTAGCTCGCTTGAATGGAGAAGGAGTTCAGCAAACATGGAATGCACTGCATTTGAAGAAGTATTATCAATGAGTTCTTGGTCCGAATATGTTTTTTTGTTTACTTGCAGGGCTTGTTTATAAAAGAGTTTGAACACAATACCACATTTCTCTAATTTTGTATATTGTAAACCTCTAAAGGCAACCTAGAATACGAATAAATTCTGGTCGCTTGGGGTGGGGGGGCAACTACCCATGTTTGTAATTGTGTTAAATATTAAGTCTTTGAAAAAATTCTGTTTAACTTAGAATTTGGAAAGGAAAATTTTTGGTAGCTTGAAAAAGCCCGAGTTTTTTGGTGATAATTCTGAATTTAACAATGTTAGATAGTAAAAATCAAAGCAATAAATCCCTGCAATGAACTAGGTATGAGGTCTGAATATTAAAAGGTACGCTATTAAGCTATTAAAATCCTTGATATAACTAGGTATGTGACCTGAAAACAATCTAGTCAGCTATTAAGCATGAAGTTCTAAAAATACCTCGGTCGAAAATAATTTCCTATAACTACGCGTGTGTATGAAATTTGAAATTTAAAAAAAAAATCAATGTAGTAGAGGGGAGATATATAAAGATCAAAGAAAAGTAAATTTAAAATGAGGATATTAACCTCGAACAAAGCCACATTGACAAATTGTCTTGGCCTGAAAGGCCTAATTACAAGGGACATTAATAATCCCCAAAAATAAAAAATAAAAATAAAGTTAAGAGCAACAATAATAGAGGCTCCTCGACCCTAAGCTCCCAAAACTTTCCCGTGAGAGGAAACTTCATCCTCTCTGCTGTCTCTGCCATCTCTTGAGGCAGTGTCCACCGTCTCTGAAGGCTCTTTGACCTGATGATCTTGTAATTTGGCCCAATAGTGCTCCCACAACTCGACATCAAAGAATGAGAAATCACCCTCTTTGTTGAAGGACCTAACCTTGTAGAACATTTCTTCCACGATTGAGTTTATTTTGGATTCATGCCCACCAACCTTAGGTTGGAGCTCATCAACTCTGATCTCGAACTTTGATCGCCCCCAGGGCCTTCGGCTTGGAAATCTTTTCGTTAGCTCGAGCCATTTCAAGGTTTTCTAGAGGCTTGAGGACTGCCTCCCCCAGCTGGGAGTTAGCTTCCTCAAGTCGCTGGCTCTTATCATGCTCTTGCTCTAGCTCAGAGTGTCTGGTCACGATCTTCCTCAGGTCATGCCTAGCTATCATGAAGCTGGAAACAACCCGATTAATATTGGTTTCATTATTACCTTGGCTAGAGGTGCTAGCTGTTGCCCCTGACTGAGCTTGACCTAGGTTCTCACTTAGACCTCCTTAGGAAGGGTGTCTATGCACCAACGATGCAACCTCCTCTTCCTCCTTGAACCCCTCTACAATGGTGAAGGCTCTCTTTCTAGGAGGACCTAGAGGTCGGAGTGCCAAAGATTGGCCATCCTCGATCAGCTTACATGACAATATGTTGGCATCTGTTATTATCACTCGCAGTCTTTTTCCTTGACAGGGACAGAGACGAGCTTCAGTTATTGGTCCCTACGGACAATGGAAGCCTTAGACCTTTTATAGATAGCTGCACAAGCAAATAACATGATATGAATAATGAATATTGTGAAGCAGACAAATAACTATAAAGTACTTAAAAAGGCAAAGACACTTACGAGGTCTGTTTAAGTATCGATACTCGCAAGACTCGAACCTATTCGACATGAAGAATAAGTCCTTGAAGTCGCTTAGGTAGCTGCGGAATGCTAGCGGTCTTGGAAAATCGGGTGAGGTAGTAGAGCTCATCACCTCCAATTTTGGTGTTAGGATTGGCCTTGAGGCAGAAAAAAACAGAGGATATCCTTTGGGGTGGGATTTTCCCACTCATTTTTAAGAAATAAATATTTTAGATCCGCGAGGAGGCGATACGTATTTGGGGGGAGGGAGGGGAGCTAGAATGGAGCTAGTTTTATGTAGTTCAAAAAATATGAAAAGTACATGCTAGGTGGAAGGAAAGCCCTCGCCTTAATATGCTTATCACTCCAAGCTCCAAAGTTGTCTTCTACAAAGGCGCAGCTCTGCTCTCCTTCAATTTCTGGGCGAGCATAGAACTTTGAGTCCTTACCTCGACCTCCCTCTCGCCCAAAGTGGTAGAACTAGATGACATGGCCCCTCGTTATGCCATTAACTTGGGGTAGGGAAGTTATCTTAGAAATAATCCGCTTGGCCTCGTAGAAGCAGTTTGCGATTACCTTGACCTCCCTCACGCCCAAAGTGGGGAATTGAAGTCTCTACGACATTTTTGGCCTTGAGAAGAAGAACCAGCTATGTTCCTTTGGCTCATTTTGATGATAATATAATTTATCTTGTTTGGACAAAGAAAAATACTAGCTGTTAGTGGAAAACCAAAGGATATGGTTCTGGGGAATGATTTAAAGCATCAAGTAAACTGGTCGTAATAACCAGGAATAAATTACTTGATAACTCGACCTGAATACTTGAGTTGGAAATCTAAAATCCACGAGCTATAAAACTACCATGGACCAAGTTGAATCCTACAAGCTAAAAATCCTACGTGGATCTACACTTGCCAATCCACGCGCTCTGTCTTGAGAAATGTACTGTCACCTCATAAATTGCGCGTCAGAAACCTGGTTTCGAAAAGCAGTTTTAATGCAAAACCACTAATTTATCATAACCTCTAAGCTGCCTATTTTCTGAGCCTAGAACCCATAATTTTCCCCAAAAAGATCACTTATATTTTCCTTAATCATAACCTAAAAACCTAGAAAAGGCCTTTCCTCAAAATCATCGACACTATTATGCTCGAAAAGCTATTCCTAAGCATTACGAGTCCAAATCATACTCTTAGGCAAATAGTAAGTGAACAACTCAAATACAGAAGAATTAAAAAAGACATTTGAAATAATTTTTTTCAATGAATTGTGGGAACTTACAGTTAATTAAATGCTATGTGTAACACCCTGGATAGTCAATACCGTTACACTGTGTGTTTATAAAAGTGCAAGACCTTCTAATCAAGTCATTTACTTAAAAACGTGTTATTGAAACTATAATTGAGCTAGGGTTAAAAGAGTTTGGCCACAAAAGTTGCTTTTCATATATTTGAACATTTTAGTACATGGGATCCCTAAAGTACTAACGTTTGAAAGACAGTTTACAAAATTGAGAACAAAAGTACAGCTACTAGCCACTCTAAGGGCAAAACAGACATTTAGGCTTTTCCCGTCCTGTGTCACTCCTCGACCGTGGCGGCCAATCAGCGGACTATGTACATTCAACTCCAAAGCTCTTCAAATCAGGACTGGTCCACCCTGCCCTTGCCTTTACCTGCACCACGTAGCACCCGTGAGCCAAGGCCCAGCAAGAAACTAGACAAGAGAACATAACTACTAAGCAGTCAATTTACAAATCCACAATCAAACAACTCAACAATCCACAACAGCTATATAATCAGGCATTTAGCATACCAAGTTCATCAATTAACAATAATAACCAATTCACATATTAATTAGGGTCGACACCCTTAGGTCGCACCCCATATTTATCCCACGGACTCCGACCCGCTTAAACCGAGCTCAGTGAATATTAAGCTGTCCTTAGCTACCAGTGGTCGAGCCGCGCCCTGTGCGCATGTATTGATTTCGGCACTCTTAGGTCCCTTATCACATGTCCCATGGCATAATACCATATATGACATTATACGGATATAGGGAGCTTTTAGTCCCATCATTAACACATAACCAGGTGTAGTTTCTTACCATTGATTCCGCTAGCTTGTGCATTGGAGTCAACTCTCAAGCACGATCACGTCCGAGGCCTGGCATACACCTAGTCACAGCCACAAATTAAAACCATCACTAAACTTCAATACAAAAACCTAACCTCGGGACCAATCTCAAGCCCTCGGGAAGCCCTAATTCCACCAAACAGGGTGGTGGAATCAAACCCCGAGCCCTCGGACGAAAACCCTGAGAAATAACCCAAAAGCCAACTTCTGGAGACAGGGTAGCGCTACAGTGCTTCAAAGAGTGCGCTATAGCGCTACAAGCAGAGCCATAATCACCAGGAAACCCAAGCCTAGCGCTGTAGCGCTCAAAGGCTAGCGCTACAGCGCTAGTCACAGACCAGCAACACTCTGTTTTTCTTCCTTCGATTTTCCTCCAACCAAAACCCCTTGGAACCCTTCCAAACCTCAACTACACACCAAATTGAGTCTATCATCACCTATATCTCACCCCACACAACCCAATAACACCAGACTTAACAAAATGCATCATCAAACTAAGAAGACAAACATTGAACCTAAGAACTCAAGAATTCAACCATAAACTTCGAAACTTAGAACTTCAAAGCCAGAATTTGTTACCTTCCATGGAGAATTTCGACCCTAGGTTATCTCTAGTATCCTTCTAGCCTCAAGCCCTTAAACTCCTCAAGCTTACTTCCCTTAATTCCATCCAAAACTCAAGCTTAGAAGTCACCTCAATAAAAACTCAGAAAAACTCATCAGAAATCTTGAAACTTATCTCAATTGAGTGGCTATTCCCTGCTAACTCTTTTAGCTTCACGAAGGACTTTAGCCCTAAGCTCCAGCCTGAGCTTACTCTGGACTTCCAGCTCCAAAACTCACAAAGAATGGTGAAGTATGGCCAAACCGACAGAGAGAGAGAGAGAGTCCCCTGTTTTTCCTTCTTTCTTTCCTTCTCTTCTCTTTCTTTTAACTTCTGAAACTTTCTATAGCCTCCACTAAAACTAAAAGAAATTATAACACTTATCTCTTTTCATACAAATGACCACTTTGCCCTCCCATTAATTCCTATGCCTTAAAGCACACCAAGGGCATTTTAGTCATTTGCTCCCAATTCCCGCTAATTCCTTGAGTGTCCCTAATAATTACCGCTTACATCCCAACACCTAAAAAATCACCAATTATTTTTCTCAGTATCAAATAATCTCCAATATACTCCTCAAATTTCCAGAAATACCCCCGGACTCCCACGAGCCGATTATAAATCCGCGCTGTGACTTTTCCGCTTAACCGCTCACTAGGATCACCTCGAGTCACAAGCTACAAATATATCCACATAATAATGTGGTCTCAACATTTTGTCACAAATATTTATATTTATACCCTCAATGGGCCAAAATTACAAATATACCCTTAAATCCTAATCTGGGCCTACATGCATTCTAATACACATAGTCATGCTTCACATTTATCCAAATAATCATATAAGCATGATTTTCACATAATCATGCATTTTCACCATTAATTCACATAACTTCCAATTGTGCCCTCCCGACACACTAATCAAGGCCCTTAAGCCTTATTAGTAATTTTGGGTCGTTACAACTATCTCATCCTTATAATAATTTCGTCCTTGAAATTTATTCGAACATATCAGATAGTAAACCTCGTACCTCTGACCAAAAATCCCAAGGTCCAACGCCTTTACTTTTACTCCTCAATACACTCCTACGAGAGTAACAATCTTGTTCCACAAGATCTTGTCTAATTGTCACAAACCTGCTGAAACTTCAGGGTCTGCTTAGTTCACAATGATCATTTCATTGTCTTATTCTTGATACCAGAAATACCTATGAGTCATCACCCCTACCAGGGTGAGATCAGTTTATAGGCCCCCGGCCTAATCCTTGGTACAACTTCAGAATTTCTGCCGAGTCGGGAGTCAGAACTTCCCCTTTTCTTTCTCTGAATATTACACTTTTCTTTTTCTACACTTACCTAGAGAGATACAAATCTCATATCCCAGAACTTTGTATTCCAAGATTAACAATTTACAAGTTCTTATATCCTTTCAGATAGGCATACACTCCTGCCTTAAGAATTACAACAACCTCTTTGGTTTCTCCCTGAACCAATACTAAACCGTAGTATCCATTATCCTTCACTTCTTTACTTTGCATAGTACTCCTTGCTTTTTATCTTACCATGTCCTATATTGTGTCATCTTAGCTGTACACCAGTAGTTGTCATCATGACTAACTCATCAAGGATTACACTTTCCTTAATATCCCAAGTATTCGCATACTCAACGCTTAATTCCTTAAGATAACTGTTAAGCTTTCAGATTGCTATTCCATCTGCAATCAACCGATAATTCCAGGTTTCCACTCTATTATTTTTGTTCTCTAGTTCCTTTCCAAAACTTGGAAAAAAATTATAGGGTCTCAACTCAGTACCATCAATGTTCTGCCCATTACCAGTTCACCTGAACCAACTTCATTAACCCATTCAGCTGAGTTATAACTTTTCCCTCTCCAATCATCTTACTTATAATCTAATGTGGTCCATTCCTATAATCCACCACCATATCACTTCACCTTTCAATATCCAAGTATGCTAGTTTCTGTCATTCACTTAAATTTCTCGATACGACATACCCTAGGAGATGGAACGATATCCATTTAGAATTCCCATCTCCAGGCCAAATTTCCGTCAGATCTCTCATCCTATCCTTGTATTACCTCGACAAGGTTCTTTCCTGTCTCCACCAATACCAACACTTTGGATTCCATTGTCCAGAGAATGCATACCTGTTCATCACCATACACTAACGCTATACCAATCCCAGTCGTTACCTTATCCACTCCATTGTAATCTATTGTGTTCTTTTAATTGACACACACCTCTCAAATAAGAGATCTGCCTCCGTTCATATCTTTTCTTCGCATAGTCAAGGATCTCTAACACCAACCATCCACCAAATCTTGGTCTCAAGGTTGCCTTCCTTACAAATAATCAAATGCTCAAATACCTTACTCTATGCATACATTGCCAAATCATCGTACTATGTGTATCAACCATGATTCCGTTCTTTTACCTCCCACGAGGCTTGAACCATTCTTTCGTCAGTCTGCGCTTAGGCGTGCCCCAACCTGTGATGCAACCTTCACAGTTTCATGTCTTTATCAAAAGTTAGGTCCTTTATGCCACCCTTCTGTATTCAACCATACACGCCTATTCCAACCTCACCAAGCGCTAATCAATTCTTATTCTGTCTTTTGAACTTCCGATCTGACACCATCCATTCAGTTTAAATTCAAGTTTTATTGTCTTTCTAATCTCTGGTATAGTTGCCGACAAAGATGCTTATGTAGTAGATGATGCGTTTATCGGTCTTGTTGTGCTCCCTATCCTTCAAACATTCTTCAGTAGGTTCTCTGTGGCTTCAGATCAAACCTCTTCATACCTGTTCCCTATTCTTCTTGTAGCATTATTCTGAATACCCCTGGCGAGACCAAACTTACACTTCATGGAGCTTTACCAGTAACCCTGCTTCTTAGCACTAACATCATTAGCATGGTAGTTGTTTGCATTCCACTTCTAATCGGAGAGTAGCCCAATTTACCACCGATAAACCCTGAAGGAGACTTGTTCATACTATTCCTATATCTTCTGTTTGTAGAACTTACCTGAGTTGCCAATGCTTGAATTAATTAAGAACTTTTGTTACCACTTCATCACACCCTACTCTGTAAAAGTTGTGATTCCTAAAGTGTCTCTTTCCTTGATCCTCAGCTGGTAATAACCAGATCGTAGACCAATCCCAGAAGACATTGTCCTGTCTTGTAACCAAGCATTTGAACTTTTTATCCTTAACAGATGATGCTAACAATTTCTGCAATACGATGCTCTATCTGATCCAACCCGAGTTCAAACTTCTTTGATAGGTTCAGCAATTCTTCCTGTCAACCATTGTCACCTTCCATAATGTCCCTGTTATTGAACCTATCTGTAGCCGAGTTCTGAAGCGTACCCAATCCTTCCTTGTATACCTATCTGAATCCTTACTGGTCAGCTTAGTTTCCATTTAGTCCAACGAAAGTACTCCTAAGTGATATTCCCTACTATCCATGGTTGTTTCTTAAAAAATTAACTCTCACTCTAACTCATGTCAAGGCTTCCATATGACGAGCTCTATAGCTCTCACCACGAACCTCTCTATTTCTTGTGTCCCAATTTCTCTCCCAAAAGTTTCTAATTCCTCTTAGTATCTCCATCCCCTCGCAAAGTTCCTTGAGGCATATTCTCTATGTTTGAATCTTTCTTGGGACACTCTCAACACTAAACTCTTCCATCTCGTTATATAACCAAAAATGTGAACTATCCGGTTAGCTGATCAGCTCTGAGGAACTAGCCTCGGCTTCAAATGTAGCAAGGCTTCCCAGTCCTCCATCCCCTATCCATGGGAATCCATCCTAATATATCGAATCATTCCACGTGGAAGTCATGCCCTCACCTGACATCCTCCCAGGTGGCATCTTCTGCCTCTGGTGCATAATAAATAACCTCACTGGTTCCCATCACTATCTTGACAACTATCTTGCAAATCAGATTCCCCTTCTTGGAAAAACCAGGAGCCACAGAACCGTCCGGGATTCTTCTACTTTAATTACCGAGAATCTGTCCTTACTGAACTTCACCAATAAAAACACCGCCATTTGCATCTCTGGCACTCATGCTCTATACCTCATTTCACAGATCTCAATTAGCATGGCCCTCTCTGCTACCTAAATACAAATGATGATTTCTTACATCGAAGCTGCCCAAATGCTCTGGACTATTCAAGTGTTTAATCCTTAAGTGGGTCATCATTCCAATGACATCTGCCTGTATCAATTTCTCAAAATGAACTACCTAACTCACAAAACTCATTGTCATACACTTTTTTTACCTTATCATTCCAAACCAAGCTTATAAGCCTACTAGTCCCCATAGCTCAAACCATGTCTTTATAACCTCTATAAATTTTCCATCTGAGTTCTTTCCAACCTATCATGCCAATGTCTCGGCCCGAGTACCATTTCCAGGTATCCTTCTACCACAAATACTTAACACAACCCCTTAGTCATGACCTCTCATCTTCATATAAACAAGGATAGAATTAACTTTGGCCACCCTTTGATAAATTCTTAGGCAACCCAAACTTTCCTCAAAACTAGAGGATAACACCTTTTAGGCCTTTCATATAATACCCTTATCTGTTTATACCCTCACATTAAACCAATACCGGTAACCTCGATGTCAAAGCATACAGAGTAGCTCTCTCCCTAGAGAAGTCCGCTGTTTCTTCTTCCAGTCTCAATTATTAAATCCTACAACTCACTCACATACTAGCGGTCATCTGCTGCGGCTTTCAGGAGCAGATGGAGGTTTCCAACTCCAACTACCATCTGCAATCCCCCTATAAAACAATGCCAAGTCCACTTAACTATTCTAGGCGCAAACAATTTGAGTTCATTCGCCACTATTGACTAAATTCCCCAGCCCCGAGGTTCACACCCCGAACCACTCCACAGTCAGGTCCAAATAACCACAGTTATCATGCACACAAAAAACATATTAAACACAAATCCACAATACTATACATTTAGCTACCGAATTTTATCACAACCAAGTATACTCATGTTTCGTCATGCTTCCTATAAGCCAATAAACAGATATCACATATGAATTCAATTCAAGCAATCACCAACATACACTCAGTATGCAAACCATTATCCAAATATTCATTCACATGCAATAGCAATGCTAATCAGCATGCTTTAATCTCATCACGCAATAGTCAAGGGCCAGGCCCTATCAGTATCTCATGCTTCCTATTAATCATACAGATATCAGCATTCATATCCCTTTCCAATCATTTAAGCATATAATCATGTATACACAATTACCAAACCCTGAGTCGAGTTCGTCTTTCACGGCGAATGTACATGTCCAACCAGTCTTCAGGAACCCTTAAACCTAGGACGCTTTGATACCAAGTTGTAATGCCTTGGATAGCCAAGACCATTACACTGTGTGTTTATGAAAGTGCAAGACTTCCTAATCAATTCATTTAGTTAAAAACGTGTTACTGAAACTATAATTGAGCTAGGGTTAAAAGAGTTTGGCCACAAAATTTGCTTTTCATATATTTGAATATTTTAGTACATGGGATCCCTAAAGTAATAACGTTTGAAAGACAGTTTACAAAATTCAAAACAAAAGTACAGCTACTAGCCACTCTAATGGCAAAACAAACATTTAGGCTTTTCCCCTCCTGTGTCACTCCTCGAACGTGGCGGCCAATCAGCTAACTATGTACATTCAACTCCAAAGCTCTCCAAATCAGGACTGGTCCACCCTATCCTTGCCTTTACCTGCACCACGTAGCACCCGTGAGCCAAGGCCCAGGAAGAAACTAGACAACAGATCATAACCACTACGCAGTCAATTTACAAATCCACATTCAAACAACTCGTAAGCATAAACATATGCTCAACAATCCACAACAGCTATATAATCAGGCATTCAGCATACCAAGTTCATTAATTAACAATAATAACCAATTCACATATTAATCACGGTCGACACCCTTTGGTCTCACCAGATATTTATCCCACTGACTCCGGTCCACTTAAACCGAGCTCAGTGAATATTATGCTGTCCTCAGCTACCAGTGGCCGAGTCGCGCCCTGTGTGCATATATTGATTTTGGCACTCTTAGGCCGTTTATCACATGTCCCATGGCATAATACCATCTATGACATTATATAGATATAGGGAGCTCTTAGTCCCATCATTAACACATAACCGGGTGCAGTTTCTTACCTTTGATTCCGCTAGCTTGTGCAATGGAGTCAACTCTCAAGCATGATCCCGTCCGAGCCCTGACATACACCTAGTCACATCCACAAATTAAAACCATCACTAAACTTCAATACCAAAACCTAACCTCTGGACCAATCCCGAGCCCTCGGGAAGCCCTAATTCCATCAAACAGGGTGGTGGAATCAAACCACGAGCCCTTGGATGAAAACCCTATGAAATAACCCCAAAGCCCACTTCTCGAGACAGGGTAGCGCTACAGTGCTTCAAAGAGGGCGCTATAGTGCTACAAGCAGAGCCATAATCACCAGGAAACCCAAGCCTAGCACTGTAGCGCTCAAAGGCTAGCGCTACAGCGCTAGTCACAGACCAGTAACACCCTGTTTTTCTTCCTTCGATTTTTCTCGAACCAAAACCCGTTGTAACCCTTCCAAACCTCTACTACACACCAAATTGAGTCTATCATCACCTATATCTCACCCCACACAACCCAATAACACAAGACTTAACCACATGCATCATAAAACTAAGAAGACAAACATTGAACCCAAGAACTCAAGAATTCAACTAGAAACTCAGAAACTCAGAAACTTAGAACTTCAAAGCCAGAATTTGTTACCTTCCATGGAGAATTTTGACCCTAGGTTATCTATAGTATCATTCCAGCCTCAAGCCCTTAAACTCCTCAAGCTTACTTCCCTTAATTCCATCCAAAACTCAAGCTTAGAAGTCACCTCAATAAAAACTCAGAAAAACTCATCAGAAATCTTGAAACTTACCTCAATTGAGTGGCTATTCCCTGCTTACTCTTTTAGCTTCACTAAGGTCTTTAGCCCTAAGCTCCAACCTGAGCTTACTATGGAATTCCAGCTCCAAAACTCACAAAGAATGGTGAAGTATGGCCAAACCGACAGAGAGAGAGAGAGTCCCCTGTTTTTCCTTCTTTCTTTCTTTCCTTCTCTTCTCTTTCTTTTAACTTCTGAAACTTTCTACAGCCTCCACTAAAACTAAAGGACAATATAACACTTATCTCTTTTCATTCAAATGACCACTTTGCCCTCCCATTAATTCCTAAGCCTTAAAGCACACCAAGGGCATTTTAGTCATTTGCTCCCATTTCCCGCTAATTCCTCGAGTGTCCCTAATAATTACCGCTTACATCCCAACACCTAAAAAATCACCAATTATTTTTCTCAATATCAAATAATCTCCAATATACTCCTCAAATTTACAGAAATACCCCCGGACTCCCACGAGCCGGTTATAAATCCGCGTTGTGACTTTTCCGCTTAACCGCTCACTAGGATCGCCTCGAGTCACAAGCTACAAATATATCCACATAATAATGTGGTCTCAACATTTTGTCACAAATATTTATATTTATGCCCTCAACGGGCCAAAATTACAAATATACCCTTATAACCTAATCAGGGCCTACATGCATACTAATACACATAGTCATGCTTCACATTTATCCAAATAATCATATAAGCATGCTTTTCACATAATCATGCATTTTCACCATTAATTCACACAACTTCCAATTGTGCCATCACAGCACACTAATCAAGGCCCTTAAGCCTTATTAGTAATTTTGGGTCGTTACACTGTGACTGTGAAAGAAACTTGAAGAACTGAAGGATCAGAGAAGCTAAATCCAGAGAATGGCTGCTTGTGAGCTTCTGTTGAGTGAGAGAGAATGATAGTGGATGCTTGCAAAGGAAAATCGAAAAAGGTAATATTGGGGGTGAAGAGAGGGCGTATGTATAGAGAAAGCTGGATGGAGATCTAGAGCCGTTTGATCGAGATAATTTTAGGTCAAATGGTTAAAATTAAATAGACAAAATAGCAGCAAAAATGTGACATCGTAGCTATCACTATACTCGAGAACCCGAACAGACGTGTATAGAAATAAGACACATGTCCAATACTCGAGATGGTAGGTAGGCATGTTTCTCATAGCAGAAGTTATACCTGAAAATCACGAGCTGACGTGTCTTGTTCGTGGTACAGGTGTCAAGCATTTAACAATGTTATTCACTACTCCAAGAATGTGATACAAGTTCCCTGAACCAGTAGCTCGAGTGAAGACTTACCTGGATAGATAATAAGGAGATCGCCCAGTGGATCTTCAGGTCGCATATTAAGTAGCTCAAGCATCTTAATGTTCGAGTTAGTGAAAATCTAGAAACCTCTAGATTGTGTAGCATGCATTCAGCTTGCTACTAATGTGTGGAATGCACATAATTGATTTTTTAAAGACTCAGAGACTTTAAACACTTAATTATTATCTTGTAACTCCTGCTTGGTGAATGTATAACGCCAGACAGTTTATGTCTTTAAGTGTATTTAAATATACATTTGGTAAATAACTCAAACTTGTATGTTACAATGTGTCAAATGGCTCTCAAATCTATCCATTGAACCCCTATAAATAGAGGGATAATGGACACATCAAGGGATCGAAATCTTATATGCTGAAGCTGTGTCGAAACTGTCATAAACCGTTTCTTAAGAGAAAACAAAAAATACCATAGACTTGTGGACTTGGGGAATTTTAACCACTGAACCACGTAAAAGTTCTTGTTATTTTTCTTTATTATTATACTGTTTAGATAATCCTAATTTATATTTCTCAAATTCCTTAATTCACTGTTGCCGAAAAATCTCGTCAACAATTGTAAATAAGATATCTACTCTTATTATTGTATTTCTAGAAAAATTCCTAGTTAGCGCTATCATAGCCAAGTATCCTCAATCTTGGAGGGGCTATAGAAAGAAAATCATCGACAAGAATGAGGAGATTTGATTGGAGGAAATTCTTAAACACTTGAGGATTGAGGAGGAATCCCATTTTTGAGTAAAGAACGTTGAATAGACTTTTAAGGCCAATGTGGTGGCTAAACCTCCCAAAAACTACAAAGGTAAATGAATTAGGAAGCCTAAAGGAAAGGGTTAACAGAAATGAAGGTCAATTTAAAATTTCCAAAGGACCTTGCTTAGTGTGTGGAAAGAATGACCATTTTTCAAGGGATTGTAAGTTCAAGATGAGCCACAATAATGAGCCTAAGGTGAATTCAGCCGAAAAAGAAGTAGTGGCAACACTAAGTGAGATTAATGCCATACATGGAAAGGTAAAATGGTTGGTGGTATGATACTTTTGTTGCCATCCATGTTACTTATGATAGATCTCTATTCAAGACCTTTGAGACTTCAAAGGAAGGGCATGAAATCCAAATGGGCAATGAGAAAAGGTTCAAGGTTGAAGGCAAGGGAACTAAAGATCCATTCTTCACTTTCGGTAAGAAGGTTATACTCACCATTATATTGAACATACCGAAAATGAGTAGAAACATTGTTATTTGCAATTTTCTTAGCAAATCGGGAATCAAGGTTGTGATAGCTTTCGACAAGCATAGTTTATCAAAGGAGAACATTTTTGTGGGGAGTGGATATGCTTGTTAGAATTGCACAAATATGTTTTAGCACAATTAAGAGTGGATTGATTAATTGTGAAAATGTTGAGCATTATAAGTGTGAACTATGTGTAATATCTAAAATGGTTAAGAAACATTTTCCTAGTGTTGATAGAAATTCTAACTTGTTAGATTTAATACATAGGGTGCGTTTGATGCGCCGTATTAAGTTGTATTTTATTGTCTTACAATGAATTATTTTTTATAACATATTTTTATATAGTACTATGTTTGGTATTGACTTGTATTTATATATAAATATATAATAATTTAGTAAAAGTAAATATTAAACATATTATTATATAGAATATGCTATAAAACACAATACAATACAATACAATACAATACAATACAATACAATCCAATACAATGCAATACAATGCAATACAATGCAATACAATACAATACAATACAATACAATACAATACAATACAATACAATACAATACAATACAATACAATACAATACAATGCAATGCAATACAATACAATACAATACAATACAATACAATACAATACAATACAATACAATACAATACAATACAATACAATACAATACAATACAATACAATACAATACAATACAATACAATACGGGGTACCAAACGGGGTACCAAACGTACCAATAGTGATTTATCAGAACTAAATGGTATGTTGAATAGAGAAGGAAGTAGATATTTTATGACTTTCATAGATGATTGCTCTAGGTTCACATACGCTCATTTGCTTAAGAACAAATATGAAACATTTAATGTGTTTAAAGCACATAAAGTGGAAGTTGAAAATCAATTATAAAGGAAAATAAAAGTACTTAGAAGTGATAGGGGTGATGAATATTTTTCAAATGATTTCAACTTGTTTTGTGAAGAGCATGGAATAATAAATGAATGTGTCATCCCAAATACTCCACAACAAAATGGTATAGTGGAAAGAATAATAGAACATTTCTTGAAATGATTAATGTTGTGCTATTACATTCAAAGTTAAGTTTTAATTTGTGAGAAGCCTTATTATCCGCATGTCATATCTTGAATCGTAGTCCCATGAAGAAAAACAATATATCTCCATTTGAGTAATGGAAAAGAAAGAAACAAAACATTTTTATCTTAAAGTGTGGGGTTGTATTACTTATTGGAAGAGAATATAGCCTAAAATGACCAAGTTGAGTCTAAGGGATATAAGATGTGCATTTGTAAGCTATGCCTAAAATAACAAAGCTTATAGATTGTTAGATTTGGATTCTAATGTGATAATTGAATCAAGAAAGGTTGAGTTCTTTGAGAACATGTCATGTGATGGCAACAAATCAAAAGAACCTATTCAAATTAGAGAGCCTTATTAAGAGGAGACTCCCAAAATGGTTGATGAGCAACCTTTATTGCCTAGAAGAAGCCATAGGCTTAAAGACATGGGATCAAGTAAAAATTTCTCTCAAGTAGAGACACTATATCAAGTAGAAGAAAATAATGAAGAAGTTACATAGAAATATCTAATAGTACTTCAAATAGAAGATGATCCCAAAACTTTCAAAGAAGTTATATCCTCAAGAGACTCCGCTTTTTGGAAGGAGGCAATAAATGATGAAATAGATTCAATTATGTTTAACCATATTTGGGAATTATTTGACCTTCAAAAATGGTTTAAACAAATTTAGTGCAAATGGGTATTTAGAAGAAAATACCATACCGATAACACCATACAAAATTTTAAGGCTAGATTATTAGTAAAAGGATTGAAATGAAATGAGGGAATATATTACTTTGACTCCAAAAAATAATAATTATAAAGGGATGATGAACGGGACCTATAACCTTTTTTTTCTTCACACAAAGTACAAAGTACTTCCAGTTCTCACGAAGCACAAAGTAGTTCCTTTTCTCACAAAGTACAAAATACTTCCTGTTCTCACGAAGTACAAAGTACTTCCTGTTCTCATGAAACACAAAGGACTTCTGGTTCTGACAAAGTACAAAGTACTTCCTATGTTCATGAAGCATAAAGTACTTCATGTTCTCACGAACCACAAAGTACTTCCTTTTCTCATGAAGCACAAAGTACTTCCTATTCTCACGAAGGACAGAGTACTTCCAGTTCTCACGAATTCCTGTTCTCACAAAGAACAAAGTACTTCCTGTTCTCACAAAGTATAAATGCAAACCATTACACAAGGATCTTGTTCGTTCAACACATGAAATCCACGCTAATAGAGTTAGCAAAGGCGTACAAAGTTGCCATTTATCAAAATATAACTGTATTTCTGGTGTATTGTATTATTTGCGGACCAAGCCCAATAACTTAGGCCCATGATCTAATTGTAATTCTAAAATCCTCACAATAAATAAGAGGAAATGAGATAGAAAGAGAGGAGGCAATCTATAATGCCAAATCTCCAATCTTGTATAAACAATCCTTATGTAATGTAAAGCGAAGGAAGACTATAGACCAACCGGCGACACAGGTTCACCAAAAACTATGGTTCTTCAAGCTTAAATATTAATAAAAGTGACTAAGTGGATGAAGGTCATCTTTTTGGGGCCAAACCACTAAAAAATATGCTGTATTTATTTTGTCATATCATTATTCTTGAATCCATGCTCTTATGTTCTCAAGTTGACGAAAAAACAATGTCAATAGTTTGGTGCTTTCGTTGAGAGAGCAGATTCAAGATAAAGAGGTTAAATCTAGCGAAGTATATGAATGAAGACTTTGATGAAATCATCTCCATAAGACTCCCAACTTCATCAAGGGCCAGATTAGAACACATATTCGTTCTTACCTAAGCCATCTGTGGTGCAGTTGCAAGTTGTAACAAAACATCATATTCGTCAAGACAAATCACAAATCTATGTGAAAAATAATTTCACTTAATTGCATTCAAATTGGGGCACGATGCTGAAATTAAAAATCCAGCGATCCCGAGTGACAAGGTGGAGCAATCATGACGATTCAAAGAAAGATCCACATATGGCGACGGATTGTTCAAGTTTTTAACAGTGATAAAGCCATTGCTTAGAACCCTATTTGCATTTATGCATTTATGCATTTATGGAATTGATGGATATCACAACAAAGCTTATAAACCTTGAAAAGATCTCCTGTTCGTTCACTTGTATACGACACGAGAGAACAGAAAGTGAAACTTGATCACCTATGAGTATGCAATCAGTTCGCCTACGAGAATAAAGTATAAATCCTCGAAAAGCAGTTGTGCACTCGTGCGTACATTCCAAAGGCGAACAAGGAGTAGGGAAAAAATGAAACTTGTTCTCCCATAATGATCTATACTAGGCAAACAAGAAGTTAGGAAGGCTCGAAAACCTTACAAGGCTAGTGTGTGGAATTTCACTTGCTTCTATGTCTTTATTAGGGGCAAGAGCAGCCAAAGAAGGACTAGAATAACATGCCAAAATCATGTAAAGAACCTGTTTGTTTCTATGTTTCCACACGGAAAGAGAATCTATTCGCCCATTGTAGCCTATACTAGGCGAACATGAATGTAAAGATATGTTTAAAATTCTCCCAAGCTATTAAGAGAGCCTTGTTCTTGCGTCTAAGAGAGTCCTGTTCTCGTGCCTAAGAGAGATTTGTTCTCGCCCCTAAGAGAATCCTGTTCTCGCACCTAAGAGAGCCATGTGCTTGTGCCTAAGAGAGCCCTGTTCTTGCGCCTAAGAGAGCTCTGTTCTCACGCCTAAGAGAATCCTGTTCTCACTCCTAAGAGATCTCTGTTCTCGCGCCTAAGAGAATCCTGTTTCGTGCCTAAGAGAATCATGTTCTCTCACCTAAGAGAGTCCTGTTCTCACGCCTATGAGAATCCCAGTCTCGGATCAAAGAGAATCTTATTCTTGCACCTAAGAGAATCCTGTTCTCATGCCTATATACAAGAATCATTTTCACCCTATATCACAGGAAATTCCCAGATGATGTATACGAGCTATCAAGGACATCACGCAAGCTTCATGACACCAGAAATCAAATTCGAGCTCTCATGGAAAAGATGGTCTATCTGTTCATTTATAATCCTTTAAATCTATTAGCGGTTAATGGAGCTTAAAAAACAAAGGGATCTTATGGAAATAACAACTCGAAATCATTAGTGAAAATTACGAGGTCGGAGACATTTGAGCCATAGACAGATTTTTTCTTCGAGCTAACCTATATGTACCATTCGAGCCAACTCATATAAGTCATTCGAGCTGATCACCCCTCTGCACAAGTTATCCAGGATAAATCCAATACTCATACTCGAGGCGGTTATCACTCCACAAAAGTCATTCGAGCCATAAACGAAGTTCAACTCCAAACTAAACCACAAGTTCTTCTTCGAGGCAGTAATCACCTGAACTGAAACTACAACATAAATTTCTGTTCTCAACCGTACTTGTTTTCGAGACAGGGATCAAAAAAGCAATTTTGTGGTTTTCGAGATGACACGAACGACTATTTAAGATGAATTGGATTTCAAGGTCCTATCCGGTCATTAAAAGGTCATGATACGTGATGACTTGGATTAAGCCCAAGACCATTTCAAGGTCACCACAAACTCTGTTCGCACACATAAGGGACAACTTGACTTAACCCTTCAATGAGGGATGTTCGCATTCTTCATAACCCTATAATGAAACCTGTTCATCCATGAATTCTTACAAGGGGTGAACATCGATAAGGGAGCACATCTTGGAATATTACACTCGAACCATCTCGAGATCACCTTTGGATGGTTGGAACGAAAGCTTATGCACACAACTCAAAAAATAATGCTTGAACCATTTCAAGGTCAAAAAAGAGTTGGAGACATCTCGAACTTTTGCCTGTTTGTTTGACCCTTGAATGAAACTTGTTTGACATACATCCACACATGGGGTGAGCAGGATATATCGAAGGCATTCCGAGGAAAAGCATGTAATCTTTGTAGATGAGATTTTGAGCTTATCAATATACATTATCAAGATAACTTCTGAGCTAACTTGAATAAGTTGTCTCTGAAATAACGTGTACATAATGCAAACACATGGAACGAACAATCCAAAGAAATCAAAGGAGCTTGTTAGCATGAGTTTGACTATGTAACGAGTCTGGATTAACCAACACAAATAAATCGATATAAGGATAAAGTTGGAATTCTAGATAAACCAAAAATATTCAATAAAAATCGATACATTTTGAATTTTTTGCAAAATAGTTTCAACCTTGCACCCTTCAGACCATACTCGAGGATGAGGAAAAGTTACTATCACTAAGCAAGAAATAACTAGATTCACGTGACTGCACGAACATAACACTAACTATTCAAACACAAGTAGGTTGGAGCATGTTTTCACCCATTTACACATCTACATAAAGAAAGCAAGAAGAATGAATTTTAGGGCTCACCTCGGAGTCATTACCATACCAACCTGAAGATGAGCCTGTTCGCTTAACTATGTATATTCTATTTCTGTTCGTTTATGATATACATAGAAAATGAACAGGAGTAAAGAATAATCCTACTCGCTTATTGTATGGAGACATATTTTGTTCGATAGCTACAAACAGAGTCTGTTCGCTAGTGTGCATTAACAAGGAACCAACTGATAGTCCTGCTTTGTTTGTTTACCTTTGCAAATAGGTACTGGCAGACTAATGGAGTAAGGGCAATAAGAAACTTGTTCGCCTGAGATTACTTCCAGGATACGAACAAGCATAAAAAATTGCAAAGCATGTAAACTCACTTTAAAAACTCTGTTTGCGTCATCTTAATATTGTTTCATCTCCAATCTGACACTTTTCTCCAGCTCAGGATTTACCGAGCTAATTTCCTATTAAGGAGACAAGAGAAGAGTCGACCCCAAGATGTTAGGAGAATAAATAGAGATGCTCCTTAGAGTTCAACTTGCGATCCGCACCCTGAAAACATGCCTTAAGGGGGTATTCTGGTCGCTTACCCGGTGTGACCAAACATGCTAGGGGTATGAACAAAGATCCCTTCTCAGAGGGATACTGTTAAAGATTTATTTATAAAGTGATCAGGATCAAGAAAGAAGATAAACTCGAATTCGGATTATAATCATGAAAGAGGATAACTTCAAATTTCTGTACTATAAAACTAGCCCGAACCCGAGGAGAAAATAATCCTAGACTTATAACTTGGTTACTTGGGGGGCGTACAGGTGTTGGATATAACCATACCACGAGCTCAGAAAAAATCTACGCTTATTTTAAATAAAAAAGTTGTCTCGAACTTTTGGAAAAAGATTAAAGTATGGAGATAATTGAGCATAAAAGGAAAAATATTACAAATTTTTTGTGCAATTTTTTTTTGAGTAATATTCTAATCTATAATGCTTCTATGAATAAAGGAGTATGAGTTTCGAGTAGTTATAAGCTCATCATACTTATATGTTTAAATAAGTATGCACAGTGATTGTGATAATAAACAAAACAAGTAGACGTACTTGAAAGTTTAAATAACGCAATCAAGCTTTGAAAAATTCAAGTTAATATAAAAGTGAAATTTGGAAATAAAAACTGAGCTAGAACAATAACTCGAATTATCAAAGATGATTCCAAATAAAACTTAACAAACTAACATGAAAAAAAAATCAAAGTTATAAAATCCTAGTCCGAACCAGGAAAAATTTCTGAATACTAACAGGTAGCTATTAAGCAAACATTTAAACCTGGCTGAACTAGGTTCGAATTGAGTGATACACTAACTTGGAAGCATTCTCAGAAAAGAGGATAACCTTGAACTATGATCAAGGATAACTTCAAATTCTACTAGTTTAGAAGATAACCTCAAAACTTAATTGTTGTTAGGAAGCAGGACAACTTTTAAACAATGATTGATCACCGTTAAAGGACAACCTTCAATTCGGGTCGCCTATCAGTTTGAAGAATAACCTTCAGTGTCCTGTTCGCATAGAATAGCTTGTTTGACTACCCAAAAAGGCAAAAATGTGTTTGTTCGTGTCTTGTTCATTCTACCTACAAAGGAAAAATTGTGTCTACATGCCTGAGCCTAAAGGTGAGACAAACACAAGTCATGAAAAGAGAACAGGAATATATAAAAAACACATGATGTTCGCACCATTCACAAAAGGCAAACTAGTCTGTTCGTTGGTACATGTAAAAAAGCTCTGTTCGTATCATGCACAAAAGGTAAACTAGTCTGCTCGCACTAAGATCAAAAGGAAAAATGGTATGTTCGTTGGCATGCAAGTACATACTACAACAGAAAATAAAGAGTCAAAAGTATGCCAGTACAAAATACTCAAACATTAGGTGCACTAGAGACTAAGCCATCAGGACTCTGGCTCAAGGGTTTGGTCGCCTGAGGCAGCTAAAGGGTCAACATAAGTGCTGGTATTGAGATCTTCAAGCCTTGAAACATCACCATCCCCTGACTATACTAAGGAGGTGCGAACAAAAGAGTTTTCTTCATCAACAAGTCTCTGTTCGCAAGCCTCTAGTAGGGATTTCTCCACCAGAATATCTACACAAGTGGTAGAATCCTTCATAACTTGATACATGGTTGGACTTGATATTGAACAAGTAGTGAACCTCCAAAGCATCAGGGGGAGGGAATCTAACACTCTATACAAAATGCACAATAGTGCCAATAATCTGTAACTATTCGATGTCAGTTGGAATGGAGCTATTCCGAAATAGTCAACTATTTCCACAAATTATGAATGAAGGGGAAGGAAGGCACCTGCTTGGCAATGCATGGGACTTCAAGTGTATACCCATCTGATGGGGAACTGGCTCGCTCATCATTAACAGGGACTCAAAGTCTGAGTTCACCAATAAGTCCATACTTATATATTAAATGGGACAAATCACTTGTAGAAAAAATGGATATCGATGTTACAAAACCATTCGAACTAAAGATTTCTCCGAGCTCTTTTTCGGTATAGTCGACCTTTCTCCTCTTCGTTAAGGCTCTAGATTTCTTGGCGTTAGAAAAAACATTCAAAGCACGCAACAAAATTGGCATGGTGGGCCCATTGTTTATTAGAACAACAATAATAAAAAAATTTCATCACTCATATGAACAGTTTATATGAGCAAGAAAACAATCCAGAAACATTAACATACAATATTATTAATCATGCAACAAATAATATTTATATATAACATATAAACATATAAACATACAAGAACATGAACTTTTACCTCTTGAAGCCTATCAAATTTCCTTGAGTCTTTTCGTATATTTATCGATCTTCCTATCTAATGCTTTAAGCACTTAAACCACAAACTTCCGGAGTGTTCTCTACACCTCAAGATTAGCGTGGACACATAGAGAACATGGGTCTGCAATTTTAGGAATCACAAGCACTTCAAAACACATGAGAACTTGGATTATAGTCTGAGAATGACTAGAATAAAGAAGAAAAAGAAAGATTTTTGTCTGACAAAAACTCTGAGAACTATTCTAAATTGTGTATTGTCCAATGTTCTTTTTTTTTCATCTCTTTATGTTATATCGTATATATAGAGATTTATATTATCTTATTATTCCTAATAATAATAGTAACATAATAATAATATCATAATGATGATAGGATTTGATTTAGATAAATATCTAACTTACCAAATTTGAAAAACCTATTTTCAAATTATTAAATAATTAAATAAATAAAATAAAAACAACACTAATACAATATCAGTGTAGTCATACACGCATGGAACAGTCCTTGAACTGTGTCATGCGTGGACTGCAATATCATTTTCAGGGATATTGTATTTTTCTTTTATTTAATTATTTAATTAAGATTAATCTTCCAAAAAATAAAGTATTTATCATTTTAAGGAAAAGACGACAACCATATTTTAAAATTTAAAATTCAAATTGATGATCATCATTATCATCATCTTTTAAAATTCAGTAAATCAGAAATTATTTTTGACTGACCAATTTTATTTTCTCCTACTCAAATAAAATAATTAATTTAAAATATTTATTTATATAGATGAAATTTGAAAATTTATATATTTAAATTAATAAATATTTTTTTGAAAATAAGTAATCAATTCAAAATTAATTATTCAACATCAATTATCATATAATTGTACACTTGATCCGAAGAATAATATTATTCTAAAATTCCCAAATTACAGTTATACCCTTGTATCAACTCTTACCTTGATATGGTGTTGATAGAGCCACCCTGGGGAGCTATGGACCTAATAATATTAAGCTCCAATAAATATTACATTATTAATCAAATCTCTTTGATTAAATAATCATATTTATTAATGTCATGGCTACTCCACTATAAATATGAGATTGAACTCTCGATAATTACAGACATATATTTATTGAGTACTTTATTAAAGAATAAAGTGTCCACTGATTTAATCATTACATACAACGTTAATCCTTAATTAATGGTTCATAATTAAAAGGAAGTAAAATTACAGTTTGACCCTTTTATCTATATCTTGTTCCTATAGTACCATTGACTTTACTAGTGAAGGTTGTGTCAAAAGAAGTTTGCGACGTGAGTGCTCATAACCTTTTCAGTTCTAAAAGCCAACCCAATAGGGAACCATTATTCAATTTTTAAGAAGGTATATATTCCATATCTGTTAAACTACATCCCCAACCATATACATCATCGAGTCCCCAAAACAATTGTTCTTAGCCTGATGAATCAAAGGATCATATGACATATATAGGAGTTCATAGCGACCTCAAGATTAAGATCATCGTGTATATGATTATCGTTTGTTGTGTTCGATTAATACTATGAAATGGTGTTTAAACAAGTATTAACAAATCACATCTTGTCCATTTCTACATACTCTCAATATGGAAAGTACCTCCACTAAAGTGTCCTACTACACGAGTAACCCAGATCTAGGTCACATGTATTCATAATACTAGTGGACCGTACTAGCAGTAATTAATCTAAAGATTCCATAACTTTATTTTACCGCGATCTGTTTTAAGTTTATTATCTTAATATTGATCCTCTAATACCAATATTAGAATAAGACCACATAGATAAACTTTGGAATTTTTTGATATTTACTTAATATTATCAATATAATATCGGACTTAGTCTATATATATAATAATTCAATTCAAATATTTCATTTAAAACATTTTTCAACTACAATTTCTTTAAGGGCACTATTCCCAACACTTGGGAGGCGTGAACTTGGTGTCATATCAGAAGCAAATAGGGACGAACAAATCCCTATATATTTCGGAGAACGAGACCTAACCAGATTGTAAAAGAAACCACACTCCTCAAAGACCACGCAAACCAAGTACCTAAAAAGGAAAGGAAAGAGTAAGATTTTTGTAACGTCTTCCTAATGCAGGACTAATACATTGTGTACTTTAAATTGTGTCAGACTTGCTAACCAAGTCGTTTGGTTTAAAAATGTGTAACTATGGTTAATGTCAAGGGTTAGGCTTAAATTTTTTGGTCAAAAGAACTGTTGAATTTTACTTAAAAAGATTCATACAGACATGGCATCCCAAAATATTACAACTAAACTTTTAAAAAGGTGTAAATACATCAAAAGTTACATTCGACCGATCTAAGCAGCAAAACAGGGCTACGACCCTAGTTCCTCTGAGATATCCCCAACCCTAGTGGTCGAGTAGCCGCATATGTACACGCTGCCACCGAAGCTCTCCAACTTATGGCTGGTCATGCTTTCCCTTCCCCTTACCTACACCACAAAGCACCCGTGAGCCAATGCTCTGCAAGAAAACTCAACATGTGCATAAACAAAAAATATGAATTCCTAGATACTTATCTAGCTTGCCAAACAATAATAACCTACATATACAGTCATTTAGTTACAAAAAAATGTTCATTGGACCAACTTGGCTCGTCGCCCTAAATAGTTGGCCAAAGTACCAACCCCGGGGCCTATGCCCTAGCTACGTGACCATAGAGTCACCTGGGGCCCTCGCCCTTTGCTCTGAGTAACTAGCCATAGAGCTAGCCCAACACCTTTGGTTTCCCAATGACCATTGAGTCGGCCAACGTAATAGTACGTTGCCGGTTTAGGCCTAAGCTTTTCGACCAGCGCGCAACTTGCTTTTGTCGTCCTTGACTAATAAGTCAAGCCCTGATCCAGGAATACATACCTCAATACAGAAATAGATATGGGTTGGCATATCCCAAAAAAATAAGCATGCATGCATGTTAATCACATAATACCATCAAATAGCCATTCTCTTAATACTAATATACTTATTTAGCGGGGCCTTATTCCTTAACCACATAATTCATACAACAACCATATAACACTTAAGCAGGTATCAACCAACATGTGACATAAAAACTTAAACATAAATGTTCTTGGGGCCCAAGCCCTAGTCATGATAATCGATAACAGTTGGGCCAAGCACTAATCACATATAACAAGTAATGGGTGCAGTTTTCTAACCTCAGGTCCGAGTAAAGCGTAAATAAGAACGACCCTCGAGTATGATCCTGGTTCTGAGCCCCTAGCGGTAACCTAGTCACAACCATAATATAGGATTTTGTCAATAATGAGCAAATAAAGGCTTTTGCATCGAGTCTTAGCCTTCGGGGCCTCGAGTTCCACTAAACTGGGAAGTGGAATCTATCCCGAGCCCTAAGAAAAAAGGTTCCCATTTTTAAAAAATTTCCAAGGTTGAAAATTCCCAGGCGGGTCGTGACCTAACCCTAAAGGTCATGTCGCGCCCCTCCTACGCAAGAGCCTCCCCCTCTGTTAAAGGGACGTGAGCCACGACTTGCTCTTGAGGGTCGTGGCGCGCCTCCCAGACAGAGACCTCCCTGGGCTCTGGGTTTAGCTGAGTCGTGGCCCCTCAAGAATAGAGCCGCGACTTGGCCCCACGAACCTGGATTTTTTTTCAATTTTCAACAGCCAAATTTAATCCAAACTTACCCAATTTCACCCCAAAACCATAATTCAACCCCCACAACAATTCTAACATCTTCCCAGCAACAAAACCCAACAAAAATACAGTCTTAAAACTCATCACAACAATAAGCTAATTCTCAAGCTAAAAGGTTCAAGAACACTCTCTAAAACAACCAACAAAACACATAATTTCAATGGAAAAAACATGATCTAGAGCTTACCTCAACTGGAGATTAATCTCACAAGCTGCAACAAAACTAATTCCCTAAGTTTAGGCTTTAATTCTCCAAGTTTCAACTAGAAATTCTCCTTAATTCATCAAAGATTAGCTTAAGAAAGCTTTTGAGAGGAAGAGAGTGAAGGTGAGAGAAATGGTCGATCAGTGAGAAGTGTTTTTATGTTTCCTAAGGCTTAAGTGACTTAGCTAATCCCGAGGCTCGGAGTACCAAAACGTCCCCGATGACAAAATGGTCAAATTCTCCAGTATTTCCTCCTAAACTCCCTAACTCCAAATATATCTCCAATTATTCATTTCCATTACCCGATAACCCTATTAAATGTCGAATACCCAAAATACCCTTGACTTGCCATGAGTCGAGTATTGGGTTCCGTTGTGCTTTCCCGCTAACTTGCTCCCTAGGATCGTCTCGCACCGAGTAACTCAAATAAACCCACATAATAATGTGGTCTCACACATATATCACATATATGCACATAAATATACAATAATGCCTGCAATGGGCCAAATTATCAAAATTGCCCTTCTAATAAGAAACGGGCCCACATGCCTATTTAATATCCCTTAACATGCACAACTAGCTATATTATCACATAATCCACATAATTACAATTAAATATAACAAATAAGCATATAATTCCATAAATTTCCATCTTGGCCCCCTAATCAAGGCCCTAAGCCTTATTAGGTAATTTTGGGATGTTACAATTTTGGTCGCACATACACATATGAGGCCTGTTTGCCCATAAAGTGTACAACTAGGACGAACATAACCAAAAAGAAGGAAAGAGAGGAAAAGAGTGTTTGCTTATTCATATAATGAGCAAACAGAGCCCACAAAAAACACATGAAAAAGAGCAGTCACGTAGTCTTCAGAGAAAAGTTCCATCAACTAGTCATGTTAAGAAACAATTCGTTTTAAATGAAGCAAGCAAGGGTGGAATATGTGCAAGTAAATTTTTCTGTTCATTTCCCATAGTAAAGATGAGCCTCAATAAGCCACTTGTTCAATGTATAAGAAATTAACAAGGTTAAGGCTGGAGACGACATACAAACTTATTGGGATTCCTATTCATTGGTTATGTATGCAAAGGGCATCCATTCATTTTCATTCACAAAAGCCACCAGAATAAGGTTTTTTGTATGTGTGCTTTGCGAGAATAGAATGTTTGTAGATACACCAGAAACTTGTATGTGTGCTTTAGAGACAAGATGTTCGCGACTCATTTAATGGTTTTGAAGTGTGTATAAAAGGCTAGCATATTCAGGAAAAAAGGCATTGGATCTGTTCACTTGAGATTGTATTAAAAGAAATATGGAATTGCTCAAGAACCTATTCGCACAAGCCCCTCACAAGAAAGGTGAAGATAAATCAATACATGTTCGCTCGTAGCTATATTTAGAGGATAACATTTGTTCAGGTACGTTATGTATATCTTATTGCTTTTCTATGTAGACCAAGCGAACAGAGAGTTCAAAAGAATTTAGAGGCTACACGAAGTACATGCAGGAGTGCAAAAGTAAAAAAAACCCAAGGGGTGGCTGTTAAAAGAGAGTTCCTATGGAACGATCAGAGAAGAGATCGTTTTGGGTTTAAAGAGAAAATTTATTTAATGAAAATGTCATTTAAATTGTATTACCAAAAACGAATGGGGGCGTTGTATACATAACTAAGTCAGAATTGTGCAAAGCACGAAAACTGACTTGGGGGGCAAATGTTGTACCCATTTTTGGGCATTTATGGCATTTCAAAAAATAATAATTATAAAGGGATGATGAACAGGACCTATAACCTTCTTGTTCACACAAAATACAAAGTACTTCCTGTTCAAACAAAGTACAAAGTAGTTCCTTGTAATGCCCCGAATTTCCTAATAAGGGTTAAGACCTTGATTAGGAGGCCAGGAGGACCATAATTAATTTATTATGATATTAAATGATTATATGTATGTTAATGTGAATTATATTATTATATGATGGTAAATGCATGCGTATGGGTTCATTTTTAATTATAAGGGAATTTTGGTAATTTGGCCCCTTGAGGGCGTGATTGTGTATTTTCATGCATGTGGGTGAATTATAAATAATACCGCATTATATGTGGATTGGTTTGAGCCATTCGACATGAGATGGTCATGGAATGCAATTTTTTCCGTCTAGTCATAACGGGATTAAGTTCGGGGCTCAGAGGGAGTCTCAGGGTAATTTGGTGATTAGAACATTGCCAAGAATTAGAGGGTAACAAGATATGAATTATTGGTGTTTGAGAATATTGAGAATAACGGGAATTGGAGGGTGTTAATTATAATTAACGAGATAGGCAGGAAAGGGCGATTTTACCCTTGGGAGTCTTTAGAAGCCTTTATTTGACCTAGGGGAAAAATGGTCTTTTCACCCCTAAGATATATATCAGCCCTTGAGTTTAGAAGGCTGTGGAATTGTTGAAAATAGAGCATCCTCATCTTCATTTCTTCTCTCCTTCCCATACACCATTTCTCCTCCTTCTTCCTTTCAAATTTTGAGAGCCAACTTGAGGTATCAAGCTAGGAGATCAAAGGTGGGGTCTTAGGACTTTGGTTTAATCATTGAAGGGGATCTAAATCAAGCTTGAGGTAAGAATTCATCCTTGAATATAGGCTATACTCTATTTTTCCTTATGGTTTTTCAGTTGATAATTTGAGGTGTTAGTGGTGAGAATTCATGGAAGTTTTTGTGTAAGTTTGAGTGGGTTTTGAAGAGGGTGTGATGTAGATGAGGTTTGGGGGTTGAATTTGATGTTTTGATAATGTTTGGGATTGGTTTGGAGGTTTGTTTTTCAAGGGAAATCACAGGGGAGAAGACCAAAAAAGTTTCTGGTTTGCTGATGGCGCCCCAGCGCTAGGCAAGGCAGGTTTTGGGGCTTCTCTGACTTTGGGGCAGCGCCCTAGCGCTAGTGATTTTTCTAGCAACCTATTTTTATGGCTCGGGAGGACTTTTAAGGCTCGGGGGTTGGTTCCTTTACCCCGTTTGGGTAGATTGAGAATCCCGAGAGTGCAGGGTGGATCCTGGGAGTGAGGTTTTAGATTATAAATTTTTTTATGATTTATTTTATTGATGGGATTCCATATTTGGTTATGACTAGGTGACCGCTAAAGGATCTATGGATTTATCGTTCTCAAGAGTCATTCTTTTACTAGTTCTTGCTCGAACTTGAGGTAAGAAAACTGCACCCTGTGTATATGTGACATTCATGGTTATTATTGATGCATGTTGGATTATTAAATGTGGCATTCATGATTATTGTTGAGGCATGTCAAGTGGTTAAATATGATGCATATGATGCATATGATGCACGAGAAACATGTGATTAGGACATGCTTTGTATACTGAGTATGATATTGTTTAGAGCTTGAGCCTCTGTGTTTATGCATGGTCCTAATTGTGCTAGTATTTGTTAAGTAAGCATGTTGAATGCCTTGTATTCGGATATTGGGTATGTGATATATGTTTGGTGGCATTGCTTACTTGTATATGGCACTGACTAGTCAGGGATACTGACCTAAGAGTCAGAAATGGCATAGCATCATGAATGCAGGGCCAAATGAAGATTAGATCTAATCGATATAAGGATTGAATGGCTCTAAGGCATTAATGCTGGACTGACCCTAAGGTTAATGAACTTATAAGCGCTTGCTTAGTCTAAGACTAGCTACTAGAGCCCAGGCCTAAGGTCCAGGTGACTGTTTGTCACATGGCTAGGGAACGATGTTCCAAAGTTATGACTCTATGGTCATGAGGAAGGTTATGTTGGTGACTAGTCACCATGCACCTATCCTGTCAGAAGTAATAAAAGTTCACTTGTCTTTTAAGCCCCGGTGACCCTGTTGTCACAAGGCTAAAGGGAGCTATACCCAATTCAGTGACTTTTGCGATTGTCACCTATTTGTTTGGACTGAAATTCCTGGATGATTATTATGATCATTGGTTGATGTGTTATACTCAACATTGTGTTTCCATTTTGGGCTAAAAGTCTTGGATGACTAATATGGTCATTGGTTGATGTGTTATACTCAACATTACGTGGATCAGTTGCCTGCTCGAATAGGGCTATATCTACTAGGCGTGTGCCTTATGACTTGATGACATGTTATTACTGTTCATGAGCATATTAAGTTTTCTTACTGAGCTTCGGCTCACGGGTGCTATGTGGTGTAGGTAAAGGCAAAAGAAAGCTGGACCATCCTTGAGTTGGAGAGCTTAGGTGATGATGTGTACATACACAGCTGCTCGACCACAACGGCCGAGGTTTCAAGAGGAACTAGGGTTTAACCCTGTTTTGCTGCTTCGATCGGCCTGTTGTAAATATTTACTTGTAGTAGAATCTGAAGTTATATTTTGGGATCCCAATGTATATATTATACGTTCTAATGAAACGTTATATCTTAACCAAAATTTTTAATCCCTTAACCGCTAATCATACTTAGTTACACGATTTTGGCCAAATGACTCGATTAGCGAGTTTAGCACTGTTTACAAGGCACACCATAACAGTCCCTGGAGTTAGGGCATTACAACTTGGTATCAGAGCGAGCCAAGGTTTATGGCTCTTGAAAATAAGCTGGGCATGTACACTCGTCACTGAAGATAACTTCACTCAAGGAATGGTAACTATTTTTGTAGTTATGTGCTTCACTGCTTAAATAGAATGTAAATGCTTTACCTGCACATTATATTAGGGAGCATGAGATTCTGATAGAGCCTGGCTCTTAACTATATGATTATATGCTCCGTGAATATATATATGATTGTGATCATATGATTACCTGCCCCATGAATATATAATTGTGATATTTGCATGCTGGAGTTGGAGGCATGGTTTGAATATTGGAAGAGCAGGGATTATAGTTGATGTATGAATGCCATGGGCATGTTTATAGCACTGCAAGTGGTTTGAGATTGTGGTGTGGTAAGATTGGTCCCGTCGGAAAAGCTCTGGATATGCTCATCATGTTTAATGGATCAAGTTATTGACTGCAGATTCAATCAGCAGGTTTATATCCAAGGCAGATTATGAGACCTGGTGGTGGTTATACAGGGGCTGGGAGTTACAGCCAGGGTATCAGTTCTTCATCTACACCTATGAATTTTCAGCAGATGCTTACAGATTTGCAATAAAAATTGCAGAGGCATGAGGAGGAGATTAGGTGTTTGAAACAACAACGAAATCTGTTGGGGAGCACCTCTTCCTTTGCTATGCCAGGAGTGGCATGAGCTTTAGCTCAGCCTAGGGTTGAGAATAGATGGGGATTTCTTTGTGGAAGATTCCAGGAATATTACCCTCAAGTCTTCGAGGGAGGCCTAGATCCATTCGGAGCTGAGCAATGGATAGACATGATCAGTTCCATTCTAGATAGTATGGGGCTGGTAGGTCACGATATGGTGATTTGTGCGACTTATGTATTGCGGGATGATGCCCGGACGTGGTGGGAGGTAGTATCCTAGACACGAGACACAAATGTGATGGATTGGAAAGAATTTAGGCATGAAGTACAAAGGAAAACCATTACACGATAACATGAAGAACTTGTTCGTTCAACACACGAAATCCACGCTAACAGAGTTAGCAAAGGCGTAAAAAGTTGTCATTTATAAAAATATAACTGTATTTCTAGTGCAATGTATTATTTGTGGACCAAGTCCAATAAATTAGGCCCAACCCAAAACTCCTCACTATAAATAAGAGGAGAAGGGAAAGAAAGAAAGGAGGCAATCTATAATGCCAAATCTCCATTCTTGTATAAACATTCCTTATGTAATGTAAAGCGAAAAAGGGCTATAGAACAACTGGTGGCACATGTTCCCTGGAAACTATGGTTCTTCAAGCTTAAATATTAATAAAATTTACTAAGTGGACGTATGTAACGCCCTACTTCCCTAGAGTCGTTACCATGTGATAAATGTGCCATTAGCTCGCTAATCGGGGTATTAAAGTGAAAAAGTGTGATTAAATCAAAATAAAGACCCATTCAATAAAAATTAAGTACAAAAGGTTTGGATATTCATTGAAATTTTAAAAGTATCACATTGAGATCCAAAAACATTGTTTCAAAATATATTTACAACTTGAAAGTTAGGGTACAGTCGACCTAAGCGACAAAATCAATTGTTTGTATTGTGTTCCTCAAAACTATCCCAGCCGTGGCGGCCAGGCTGGCAAAACATGTACGCACTGCTCCATGCCCTCCAACTCATGCTTGGTCGGCCTTTCCCTTGCCCTTACCTACACCATAGAGCACCCGTGAGCCAAGGCCCAGCAAGAAAACTCCACACACAAAGCATATATAACAATTCATTCTAGTAAAAGCCTAACTTAAAACATATACCATATACTATTCACATAGCGCCCTATGTTGACCACGGTGCATTACCAGGCTCCGGGTTCACAGTCTTCACCGAGAGGGTGAGTACCACAACCTAGATGGCCATGCCATGGCAACCTGAATTCAACATGCTTATTTCCGTTCGACCTACTTTCAGACCGATCATTACCTTCGCTGATCAGTCATAAACACATAAACATGGCATAACAATTATAAACATCCATATATAACACTAAACATAGATAATCGGGCCATGCCCTACTCTACGTGTCCAAATTTTTTTCCTACCTGTGTCTCAAGCTGGCCGTATAGTGCAATCTCGAGCATGATCCCCTAAACCCGAGCGTTAGCGGTAAAACCTAGTCACAAGGTAATAATAATAAATATCCATCAAACCCTAAACCAATTAACAACTCCAGAATAACATTCTAGTCTCTGGGACCTCAGATTATACTAAACCGGGTAGTAGAATCTTTCCCGAGCCCTTACGTTTGAGTTCCTAAGCTTAAATCCTTGTTTTGGCCATTTCCCCTAATTTTAGCCGCGACCCAGCCCCCTAGGGCTGTAGCACGCTACAAGTGAGAGAGCTCCAAGGCTCTCTCCTGGGGGACACGGGCTGCAGCGCGCCTCAACTTACGCTGCGATGCCTGAACGCTTTTAGAGACTACCTAAGCCTTTCGGGTTCATGCGGGCTGTGATGCCTGAAGAACAAGGTCGCAGCTCAAGCTCTAGAACCCATAATTTCCTGCGTTTTTTCTCGAGCCAAAAGCGCATAAATCCACCCAAATCGATACTTAAACCCAGAATTGTGTGCAGAATCCATATCAATACAACATGATCAACATAACTAAAACTACCCCATATCCTTACCAAAAATAAAAAAATCAGACCAAAGGTTTATATCTCAAGGAAACCTCTAACTACATCAGAAAATCACCAAGAAATCAAGACTTACACCTTACCTAAGTGATGATTTTGATCCTTAGCTGCCTCATACTTCCTCCTAGATTGATTTCCTCAAGTTCCTAGTCTCAAATCCTTCATTCCTGAGCCAATTCCCCAAGAATTTCAGCAAAACTTCCAAGCCTTAGTGGGAGAAAGGACACGAGAGAGAGAGAAAGAGGAAGGGCTAAGAGTGTGTTTCTTCTGAATAGTTTTAGAGTCCTAAGGTACAAGTCCAAGTCTATCCTTTGAAAATGACAAAATTTCCCCTAAATGAACTCTTAGCCCTTTAAAACCACCAAGGGTAAATCTGTCATTTTCTGTGTTTTTGATAATTCCTTGAGTGTTTCTATAAATCCCCAATTAATCCTGGCATACCCAAATAATTGCTACATAGCTACTCGCTACCTGATAATCCTGAATATGTACTGCATTCCCAAAATACCCCTAGGCCCACCCAGAGCTGGGTATTTGATCCCATTGTGACTATACTGCTGTTATCCCCGTTTCATCCAAAATGTACGGATCCACACTCTAAGTCCATGGGCTGCCTTCCAGGGAGTTAAAACCCAGATCGGGTCCATTAGAGGAAGAGAAAATGAAAATTGGCAGCCCAAGTCTCGGCAAGGCCCAAAGGGCATCCGGTAGTATATGCCGGGGCCATCGTCGGGGTAGGTTGTATAAACCTGGGACAGCGTACTAGGATGTCTCCTGAGATGCGGTAGAAGAGGTCGCAGCTCCCAAATCCGAGATTAGGTCGGGATCGCTGTGGATGAACCCCAGGTCCTGGTAAACGGACAGGGACCCTAGTAAATGGAGGGGGATGTTGGTAAGTGGACTTGGGTCGGTTGGCCGAGTTTGGCGTGGTAAAGTATCCCCAATACTGACATCATCCCAAGAAGCGTGGAGCTATGTCCCCATAAGTAACCTGTAGAGGAGGCTGCCTCAGAAATGTACGCCATTCGTTCAGAATTGCGCCGCCACTACACTGACAAATCTTGTCCCCCGAATCTACCTCGTAGCCCATGACACCCAGAATGAAACACCCGTTTTTCGCAAGTCTTATAATGTGATCGTGTTTGGACTGGCCCAATGGGCCTTGGTTAATTTTTGTTTTATATTTCAATCCTTTGTATTGAGCCTCCATCAGAGAGCAAATAATATTTACACCCTTATTGGGCCCGGACCAAGCCTAGTACACTCGCTTTCCTATAAATATCAATAGTGGTGCATTGATTAGAGGGATCCCCCAGATTTTTCTTGTAAGCAATTACTCTGCTAAAACTTATAGAAAAACTCCATGGTCAAAAGCTCTTTAAGCTCTAATACAACTGACTCGTGGACAAAGGCTCATTAATGCCCCAACCACGTAAAAGCCTCGCTTGCATTTTCTAAATCCTTTCTTTTTAAGCTTTCTTATCTTTTATAATTCTCGTTTTCGAAAAACTCGGTAAACATTTTGGTGCTTTCATTGAGAGACTGAGAAAACTTGGGTTGATCTTGAACGTCTGCAACAATGTTGAACACAAGACACATCACTTTCGACCTTACTAACCAAGAACAGGGCAATGGAGAGCCACTGCCTAGCCAACCTCTTCCTCAGAGCCAACCTGAGGACACACCTCATCAAATGTCTAAGCCTAACGAGTCACATAACTATGAAGGTGGAGTAGATTATGAGGAAGATTACTATGAGGAAGAGGAGGGAAATGAGGGGGAATACCATGATCTCGAAGCTGAGGATCCCGCGATCCCAGAAGAAGTAGACCCCAACCAGGAGGACCCGGAGGTGACCAAACTAAGACAACAAGTCCTGGACCAAGTGGCCAGGATTGCCGAACAAAAGGAAGCCACTTGAAGGATGCAAGAGTCCCTCCAGGCCCTGTAAGCTTTCATAGCCACCGAAGGTTTGGCGGCTAGTCCTCCAGTTGTTTCGTCTCCAGGAAAACAACCGCCTGGTTCGCAGCATAGGAATAACGTGCCCGAAAATGCGAGGCCGATTCCTACCCCGGGACAAGCTCCCGGACAGGGCCCGGTTAACCAAGCCCAAGAGAAGGGAAAGGCCAAAGCAGCCAACCCAGAGGGAAAAGCAAACCCCCAGAGGGAAGTTCCTCCTGTCCAGAAAATCGGGACCTACCCCCGGCCGCTCCCTAGGAAAGAGAGGGTGAGTCCTGTCCCAGGACGGGGCCACCCGATCAATCCACAAAGGACGCGCCCGCGGGTTACCAGGCCCCGGCCTGCCCCAAGGGCAAACTGGACGGGAGCGGTTTTTCCGCCGAAGTGCTTCTGTGAATAAAGATCACCGGGGATGCCAGCATGATGATGAGCCAAACACCCTTAGCTCCGGGGATGTCATGTCCCGGGTACACCTGCGCGAGGGGCTGAACCCTGAAAAGAACGGGCCTGCAAGGAAAAGATCGGCCCTGAGGAGGAGATTTGAGAAATAATCTCAACGACAGAAGGAACGAGAAAGTTCTCCTAGATGATGGTACGGCCAAACAGTTCATGGAACAGCTGGCCACCTTAAAAAAGGTCACGGACCGCCTGGTCCGCAAGCAGGAGGGAGGAGACTCTGACTCCGAAGAAGATGAAAAGGAGCCCTGCGCCAAGCACATCCTGGATGTGGTGCTCCACAAAGGGTTCGAAATGCCGAATCTACCCGCCTACACTGGGAGCACCGACCCCAGAGATCATCTATCACATTACAATCGGTTAATGACCGTAGCCCACGTCTGTGACAACGACTAGTGCCTCTGCTTTTCGATTACTCTAGGCGGACCTACAAAGGAATGGTGGAAGTGGCTCATTCCAAGATCCATCCAATCCTGGTCCAGACAGCAGTCGGCGTTCCGCAAACATTTTGTGGCCACCATGAGGATGGACATGCAGATCAGTGCCCTCGTCAACAACAAGCAGCTCCCCACGGAGACGTCGAGGGCCTACATCCAGCATTTCACAGAAGAAGCCTCCAAAACCAAGGTGGATGATGGGTAGCGCCTGGTGGCCCTACAATCCAGGATCCGGGCCAGATCTCCCATCTCGGACGACATGCAGCGTATCAAGGCGGCCACGCTCGAATAATTCATAAGGAGGGCACAAGGCTTTATCAACTGGGAGGAGGCTCGAATCCAGGCATTCGGATGGCAGCCGACCCCTTAGCCAAATGCCCAAGTCTTTCTGGGATACGGGGCACAATATCCGGCCCAACAGTATCTAACTCCCCCGATAGCGTTGGGATCGACAGCTGCGCCTGGAGTGACCTTTGCTGCGCCTGCGGTCTATGTGTTAGGAGGGTGTCCTAAAAGAATGTAAAGACATTTGTTTTTTTAATGAATAAATAAATACAATAGTTCGTTATTATTGTTATATTTAGATTGCTAAATTATTGTTTGAATAATTTTGAAAATATCAGAAAAATTCCATATTCATTATTGAGGATGTGATCTTGTATTAGTACGAGAGAATTAAGATCACATGAATGAATAAAAATAGTCAGCAATAACAAATTAAAGTTATGGAATTCTTTAATTGGAGTTGTAAGTACGGTTTACTAAGTATCATAATGATACAAATAATCTAGATTCAGATTATTGATGTGGAAAGACATCTCGGTAAAGGTGCTTTATATAATATGATTATATATGACATAGACCGATATGAATTAGAGTCTTTATCCAAAAACCATTTAACAATAAAGACTTGTAATTCATATCATAACTGATGATCATTTATACATCAACCTAAATCCTGAGTGTTCATGAACTCATGTTCATGTTTATTAAATCTTTTGATTCATTCGTTAAGGTCTCTTCAAAGAATGAGGCTAATGACTTTTGTTTTGGAGATTTAATATCATGAATGGCTGGGAACATGTATCAACAATACAGAATCTAATCTTTCCTAATGGATCATATATTAGTTCCCTTAAGGGTTAATTCTGGAACTGAATGATTTTGAGCTCAAATCTATAATTAGATTATAGATTAATTATTCACTAGTGAATTAATGGTACTTAAGGAATAAGAAGTAAATTAGAAAGGTTAAATGGTAATTCTTCCATTCTAATTTATGAACTAATTAATTAGAGGGTTGAACTATTGTAAGATGGTTATATCAATGGACGACTTAAGAAAAAGATTTCTGTAAAAGTATATCTATAACATAAAGAGTGCAATTCAGAATTTATAGTGGAGTAATATCATAATTAATAAATTAACTATGATAATTAAAGAGTTTAATTATTTAGTTTCAATTTATTGGAGCTTAATGTTATAGGTCCATGGTCCCCGAAATGGCTCAAACAATCACTGTCAAAGGCAAATACAAAAAATGGGCAAAAATGACTTATGTGATAAGTAAAATATTTTTCTATGTATCAAACATAATTATTGTTTAATTATGTGTAATTAATTAATTAAGAATTAATTAATTATTTGATTTAAAAAAAATATAATTAATTTTGAATTAATTTATTTTTGGGATATTTGGTATTTAAATAATAATAAAAATTGGGAAAAATCACATGCCATCATAGGCATGTGGTACACGTGTGGCACAGTGCACAGGCACTGTGCTACACGCATAAGAGAGTTTACTCAGTCTCTTGATTCTACAATTTTAGTTATTTAAATATTAAATAAATAATGAGTTATTTTAATATGATTAAAATATTATTATTTAAACAAAAATTTGATAGCTGATAAGTTATTTTGAATTTATTTAAAAAAACAAATATTTTAATATATTGGATATTATTAAATATTGGATATCAGTTTTTCACAGAACGTAACTTTTCAGGGATAGAAAAATATCTAGGAATCTCTCTTAGAGAAAGAGAACAGTGACAAAAACTAAAGTCATTGTTCTTCACAAAAACCTAGGTCCAAACTTTATCAGATCTCATGTGTTGAGAACATCTGATAAATAGTTTATTGCCTATTATTTGTATAGCGAGCCCACACTTGTTCTTTGTGTGCCTGAGAACATTTTGGAAGATCTTGGTGTGAGATCTCGAGGATTTAGCCATACGAAAAGATAGCAGCAAGGAAGGACCTGAGGTAATTTTTCTGTTCATGTCCTTGATTCAATATATATATATATGCATGTGAAGAAGTAGATCTAGAAATCTTATGGGATTAATCTAACAATTTGATTGTTGTTCCGCTGCGTATAATCTCTGATTTGATCAATAAAAACCAACACTATGGCCCTGCATCTTCGGGGTACACCCCGGCCCAGTCTTCCCCTTTACCTGGGTACAGAGTCGCGACAGTCGGGTACAACGTTGCTCCCAGTGGGGCCCAGCCATCCCAGATGGGGGGAATCAAGGCAAGTGTGAATCCCTCCCTGGGAAAGAGATCTGGGAAAGGAAAAAATCGGTCCGAACCCTTTAAGAAGGTCAATAGAGGTTATGAGCCCCAGTATTCGGAGTACACCAACCTAGTGGATACCAGGGAAAACACTACCTGGCCAAAGAGAGGACAGTTCATTACCGGAAACCAGCCCCCATGTTCAAAGGAGGAAAAAACCCAAGGGATACCAGCAAAAGGTGCGCGTACCATAAGGAGGTGGGCCACACAACCGAAGAATGTCGGCAACTGAAGGATGAGATCGAAAATTTGATCGAGCTCGGACATCTCCACCAGTGGGTCAGGATGCCCGTGGGAGTTCCGGGACTGCTAGCAGTCCCTAGACATGCCACGGTCCCGGGCGCACACGCAAAGGGCCTGGGAACACAAGCCCCTCAGGGGGCCCCCGACTATGCAAGCGCTTAGACCTGGAATGCCCTACCCTGCCGGGATCGCGCCCCCACGAATAGATGGTCATGTAGCCACCATCTCGGGCGGGCCACATTTGGGAGGACCGTCCCAAAATGATCAAAAGCACTACCTCAGCGAACTTGACCACGACCAAGAGGTATGCGCCTTGGTCCAAGCACCAGATCAACGCCTGAAGTTGATGAACCTCCCCATCACCTTCATAGAAGATGACACCCACAACGTCAATTCCACGCATCATGACCCTCTGGTCATTGATGCACAAATAGCCAATAAGATGGTCTCCCAAGTATTGGTGGACGATGGAAGCCTTGCCAACATCTTGTTCAAACCAGCCTTAATTGCGATTGGCTTAACTGAGGCAGATCTAGCCTCATGCCCAACCTAGATTTACAGCTTCAATGGAGACTCAATACTCTCGATGGGGAAGATCCAGTTACCCATAACACTAGGGAACAAGATGCAAAGCTCGTTCAAATTTTGTACATTCGTGGTGGTTGACTGCCCCACCGCGTACAACATCATTTTCGGTCGGCCCGCATTGGTAAACTTCAGGGCTATCACCTCCATCCGCCATCTTTGCATGAAATTCCTCTGTGATAACGGAGGAGTGGGAACAATCCGGGGAGATCAGAAGAGCCCCTGAAATGTTACCAAGTGTCTTCCCGGCCCATTTACATGGTCTGCGAAGAACCTCTCGAGGAAGAAGACGAGCTGGATTCGCGGATTGGGGAAGATCGCGTACTGGATCCCATGGAGGAAATTGAGGATGTGTGCATCAGCGACACGGACCCGACCAAGATAATCCAAGTCGGGAAGAACCTAAGTGCGGAGGTCTGGGCTGCCATCATCACTCCGGTAAAAGAGAACCAGGATGTAATGGCCTGGTCCCACTGGGATATGACCGGGATTGACCGTAATATCATCTGCCACACCATAAATATCGATAAGGACGCGACCTCGGTCCGGCAGAAATGGAGACCCCTAGGTGCGGAAAGGGCAGAAGCCATCAAACTGGAAGTTGAAAAGCTATACTCGATCAACTTCATCTGAGAAGCTTTGTGCCCCATGTGGTTAGCCAATCCAGTTCTAGTGTCGAAGCTGAATGGGACTTGGAGAACATGCATCGATTTCACGGACCTCAACAAAGCTTGCCCCAAAGATTGCTTCCCGCTCCCTTGGATCGATCAGATGGTGGACGCAACATCCGGCTACGAAATCTTGAGCTTTATGGATGCCTATTTAGGCTACAACCAGATCTCTATGCATGTAGCGGACTAGGAACATACCAGCTTCCATACCGACAAGGGGGTGTACTGCTACGTCATCATGCCCTTTGGACTCAAAAATGCCGGAGCCATTTATCAGCGGCTAGTCAACATAATGTTCCGAGCCCAGCTAGGACGAAACATGGAGGTCTACATCGATGACATACTGGTCAAACCCAAGACCTCCAGGGAATATTCTGACGATCTGGCCGAAGCCTTCGCGATCATTCGAAGGTATGGGATGAAGTTGAATCCCAAAATATGCACCTTCGGCATGGTATCCGGGAAGTTCCTGGGGTTCATAGTAAGCTTTCGGGGAATAGAGGCCAATCTAGACAAAATTAAGGCACTGATTGAGATGCCCTCATCACAGAAGCACAAAGATGTTCATAGCCTGACTGGGCGGATAGCCGCTTTAAGCCGTTTTGTCTCGAAGGCCACGGACAAGTGCGTCCTGTTCTTCAACGTCTTTCGGGGAAGCCAAAGGTTTGAGTGGTCGGCTGAATACGAAGAGGTTTTCGAAAGTATAAAAGAACATCTGGCTCGATCACCAATATTGGCGAAACTGGTGGAGGGAGAACCCCTGTACCTCTATTTGGTTGTGACCAAACACGCCGTCAGCACCACATTAGTACGAGAGGATGGGAAAGCCCAGCTCCTGGTCTATTATGTAAGCAAAAGGTTATTAGGTGCGGAATCACGATACCCGTTAATAAAAAAATTGACATTTTTCCTGCTGATTGCGTCCCGAAAGCTTATGCCTTATTTTCAGGCCCATGCGATAAAAGTACTGACTAACCATCCCCTCAGACAAGTGTTGCTAAAACCCGAATCACCGGGAAGGCTTTTGAAGTGGGCCGTGGAGTTCAGTCAGTTCGATATTGCGTACATCCCTAGGGTATCAATCGAAGGGCAGGCCTTGGCCGACTTCATCGTGGAATGCTCTGGGATCACTGAAGAAGACGATCCCGCCGATTTCGTAACACCCTTGTGGAAGGATTTTGTACCTGGAGCCTCAAATGAAAATGGTGTAGGGGCCGGAGTCATCCTAGTGTCAGCACAGGGACACCAATTTCAAAGCGCCCTACGTTTCCAGTTCAAGGCTTCGAACAACAAGGCCGAACACGAGGCCATGTTGGCTGGACTGCGCCTGGCTAAAGAAGTAGGGGCCGCGAAGCTGGAGATCTATAGCGACTCGCAATTAGTTGTCAGAAAAATCTCAGGAGAATACCAAATGAAAGGGGAAAGGATGGCAGCTTACGTAACACAGACGCGGGAGATACTTCAGTCTTTCAAGAGGCACTCCATCCGCCAGATCCCAAGGGAACAAAACGTGTTTGCAGACATGTTGGCAAAGCTGGCCACGGATGCCAAGGCAGAAATTTTCGGGCTGGTCCCAATCAACCATCTCCCCGCACCAAGTATCCATGCCCCCACAATCAATGCTATAGAATACTCCACGTCCTAGATGGGACCCATCATCCAATTCCTAACGACCGGGGGGTTGCCCACGGACAGGGCAGTAGCCAGGAAGCTTCAGTACCAGGTCCCCAAATACGTCATGATGGACAGAAAACTCTATCGCAGAGGGCTATCCATGCCATACCTCCGATGCGTATTCGAGACCGAAATGAGTGCAATCATGCACGAGGTGCATGAAGGTTTCTACGGAGATCGTACACCCGGACTCAGCTTGTCCAAGAAAATCCTGCGGCAAGGGTATTTCTGGCCAACCATGAAGAACGACTGTGTTCATTACGTCCGTAAGTGCGAAAAATGCCAAAGATATGCAAAGATCCCAGGAGCCCCACCAACAGAAATAACTCTGATGACGAGTCCCTGGCCTTTCGCGGTATGTGGAATTTACCTCGTAAGATCGATCCTACCAGGAAAGGTGGAGTGAAGTATGCAATCGTGGCCGTCGACTACTACACCGAGTGGGTCAAAGCGGAACCCATGAACACCATCACCTCAAAGAATGCCTTGGACTTCATCATCAACAACATCGTGTGCCGGTACAGGCACCCCTACAAGATTGTAACCAAAAATGGGAAGCAGTTTGACAGCATCCACTTCACGGACTTCTGTGAGAGACATGGCATCATCAGAAGCTTCTCCTCGGTTGCCAGACCTCAAGAAAATGGGCAAACAGAGGCTGTCAACAAAATCTTGAAGGGTACATTAAAGAAAAAGATTCAAGCTTGCAAGAGCAAATGGCCAGAAGAGTTGCCCCGCGTGTTATGGGCGTACCAGACCACCAAACGAACGTCTACCAGAAACACTCCTTACTCCATGGTGTACGGGTGTGAAGCCGTCATCCTAGTAGAAACAGGTATCCCATCCCACAGATGGACACGTATGATCCCACTCAGAACCATGCCTTGCTCCAGGAATCCTTAGATTTTATCGAAGAGATCTAGGAAGAATCTCAAGTTCAGTTGAAGATGTATCAAGGCAAGATCGCTCGGCATTTTAACTCGAAAGTAAAGAGCCAAAGGTTTGAAACCAGCGATCTAGTCCTAAGGAGAGTCTTCCTTGCAACCCAAGATCCAGGATTGGGGGTTCTGGGCCCAAACTGGGAAGGACCATATGAAATCCAACAGGAAGTATGTCTAGGAACGTACCGATTAAGGCGACTCGACGGGACTGAAGTCCCAAGGGTCTGGAACACGGAACATCTCCACAAGTACTATCAGTAGTCAAGAGACCATGTTTAGGCTTTTAATTTTCCTTGTAAACAATGTACGCCTCAGGGCGATTTCATGAATAATAAAAATGATGTGTTCAAAATATCATATAAAAAAAAATACACTGTGAAACAATGAAAGTTCTCGTCCCACTCTATAAAAAAATGACCCATGACCAGTCCTCAATCACTTGGGGGGGGGGGTGATATATCCATTCATACGAGTAAATCCGAGAACAAAGACATATTAGGACGCTAAATGCTCTTGGTTTGAACCAACGGATAATAATGGAAGCCTAACTCCTAACGAAAGGACACAAGGTTAACGCATAGTCCAAACCCGGAACGACAAAGTCTTGGGGGTACAAACCAAGTAGGACGCAAGGCTCAGGCCTAGTCCCGACCCGGACATACATAGTCCGGGGTTAAAAGCTCAACAGGACTGAAGGCTCAGCCCTAATCCTGGCTCGGACATACATGGTTCAGAGGTATAATATCCAATAGGACATACGGGCCAGCCCAAATCCTAACCCGGACACGCTTGGTTCGGGGATATTCGATTAACTAAAATGTGATCCCAAATAACCAAATACCATCCACGTCTCCTCTATAAATGGCCCAGGCCGAAAAAACCTGTCCCATGGTTCAAAATAAACTAACCAACTCCCTAATGGCCCAGGCCATTGGAACCTGAGCAACAAGGTTAAAGCGAGATAATAAGTTAAAATCTAGAAAGATCTCAAGCGTTCCGGGCTATTGGAGCCCGTATTGTAAAATTGAAATAATTTAGTCTAGGCTATTAAGACCCAAACACGGGTCACCAGAAGAGACATTTTCTGCAACTTTTCCCCAACGGTCCTGGCCGTTGGGACCGGGACCGAACGTTCGACTCATTTACACAAGGTGGTAAAAACACTTAGCGAAAGTTTAACGAATGGAAACAGGATAACCTTATGCAAGAAATGAAGTTAATGCAAATATAAAAATTGTCTTAGACGCATCCGCGTCCATATAAGTGTTACACAAACAGAAAAAAGAGGAAGAAAAACAAGTAGAAGACCCGGGCCTAGGCTTCGCCGAGCCCTGATGCCTCTGAGTTGGCTCCATCTTCCTCTTCCTCATCCAAGGGTTCCGCGTCAGCTTTCTCCTTGGCCTCAAACTCGGCACTCTTTGCGGTAGGGTCAGGATAAAGCAGGAGGTTCATATTTTTTTCCTGAAGCCAGGCCATGTAGATAGACTCATCAAAGGTAGCCTCCAGCATGGCGTCCACTTGCTCCTTCCCTTGACGGGTCTCCTCGTGTTTTTTCACCTCCAACTAGAGCAAATCATCCAGGGTCTGGACCCGAGACTCAAGACCGGTGATCTTCTCCCAATCTTGGGATCATTGGGCTTCGACTACCTCTAGATGAGCTTTAACATGGAGAAGCTCCGCCTCCAAACTGGCCACAAGCTTTCTATGCTCGGAATCTCTCTGCGACAAAGTCTCTTTGAGTTGAAATTTGGTCCGGGCTGCCTCTTCGCGGTCCACTTTAGCTTGAGCCACCTCCCAGGCCAGGGTTTCTTTGGTGGCTTCCCGTTGATTCACGGCCGCCTCGAGCTCCAGTTGGCTCGTCTCCAGTTTCATCGCCATCTCGGCCACTGAGTCGACATTTCAGTGGGCCAGTAAAGTGTCCTGGAACAAATTGAACTTAGAACAATCTGAAGAATTAAAAATACAGAAAGCAAAAAGAAGCCTAAAACGGATAACTTACAGCAGTGGTCTAATGGCGGAGGGCCTGGGGTATGAATAGTGCGTCCTGGTTGGCAATGGAGGCGTACCACTTCAACTGGAGGTTGGACATAATAGCCCCCACCTGATCCAGCAAGTCCACAACAAATGGAGATGTGTCCTGACCCAGTTTAGGACGAAATCCAGTCTCAGCAACAAGTCAATCCACGATCGGCTGGGGAGTGTTGAAGGTTGTCGGGTGCTCAGAGAACTCTACCTTGCAACAGTTCTTCAAGGCTCAGTAGATATCCTCCCTCTTCTCCCGACCATTCTCCCACGTCTGGGACACCATTTTGGACCGCTCCTCCCGCAAGATTGCCTCTTCCTCTTCGGGGAAAGACGGATGGATGGGAAGCGCGAGTGATTCCGAAAGTTCTGGGCGGCGATCTGACTCTCCCCAGAGGATTCCTCAGCCAAGCGAGCGTCTTTTGTTTTGGCCCTCTTCGCCCCCTTCACAGACTCACCTGCAGTTGGGTCTGCGACTCTCTTCTCGGACCCTCAACTAGTCAGGGGGTCATCCTCCAGGTCAATCACTGGAGGCCGTGCAGGAAGAGGCAGCATTATTTCGGATGGGACTGTCGAAGCGGGAAGCGCGTGTGGGGCCTCCCTGACCGGGTTCAGCTCCAGCACTGTACCCTCAAGTACCGCGTCCAACGCCTTCGCCTTGGACACCCCTTTGATAGCCTTCTTAGGTGAAGCCCTGGCCTTGGCATCCCGGGCCTCAAGGGCATGCTTCATCTTCTCCACCGGGTTCGACATGTCAGAGTCTACATGAATGGATAAACAAAAAGGGAATTAGCAAATTAAACAAGCCAGGATGAGTGAGTAAAAAGAAAAACAAAGCTAAAAGCACTTTAGGATGAACCCCTGCTTAAAACTCGGATCCGACTTAATTCTCCTAAGGCGAAGGAATGGACTTGGTCTCCCATGTCATCTGGGTCAGAGAAATTCCCATATTGAAGGAACCCGGACGAGTACATGAGAGATTCCTGATCTACAGTGGAGGGAGACAAAGGTCTCATCTCTCCATCAGCCCCGAATAGGGGGCCTCGATAAACTAGTCTATCCCTAACAAAGTCGCCAACTCAGGGAGCATAAGTCAGAAGTAAAGGTGAATTACCTCGCCCTGATACACTAGCATCGGGGGTCCTCGTGTTCGGCTGGGCCTCGTCAAAAAGGGCTTCCAGATCCTTGGAGGTGGCACTCTCCCTTTGTTGAGCCTGGTCCTTCTTCCTTTTTGTCGCATCTGCCAGAGCCGTGACTTCCATAACCCTGATGTGCTTGAGGGCCAGCTCCTCCCTCAAGGCCGAATCTTTCTCGCATCGTATCCCCCGGAGACTAGGGGCCCTGATCGTCTGATTGGCTGCTAACATCTTGACCACTCGAAGGTTCTTGGTGTTAACATAGCCCCCTACGTCCAGGTCCTCTGCGCTCAGCGTGGAGTAGAACTTCTTCCTATCTGGGATAAACTGGGTAAAGGGAGTCTAGGCATATGGTCCTGTCATCCGAGACAACAAGTTGAAAATGGAGAATAAAAATTGAAAAAAAAAATTGAACTAGGAAATGGGAAGCTACTTACCCACTCGCTGGAAATCCAACATCAGTGTGAGGTTCTTATCCAAAAGGAATCCAGATGTCATAAACCAGTAGTGTCTGACATCCAAGGGCGTGCTTCCAGGAGCTGGTGTGGGCCATGTAGTTGCCACGAGGCTTTAGTCTATAGAAGTCATCGAAGCTCTTGTCCTTAGCATTAAGTTGTGGCTCCAGCGTGTAGAAGTACATCATATCTGCAGGAGTCGGGTCTGGGATTTGCTTCGCTATGCAAAAGATGTGCCATCCCGCAAGCAATCGGTATGCTTGAGGCAAGAGCTGGAACGACGCAATCCCCATGACTTGAGGAATTGCGTGAAGTAATCGTGAAGCGGGAGAATGGTTCCCGCACTGATATGACCCACGCTTCTGGCCCCAAATTCACCCACGGTGGTGTGGGCTTTTTCTTCCTTCCTGGCCAGGCGATTGTAGAACAGTCCGGGAGTTGATTCCACGCTCAAATGCTTCTCCAAGGTGTACAACATTCAATAATTCTGGAATAAGTTCTTCACCCCCATCCATCTCCCATCTGTTTCCACTGGGAGCTTTATGCCCTAGCAGAGTTAAAATGGGCTTTTTGAACGTGTTCTTCTGAATGAAGGGTGACGCCGAAAGTCATAGCCGTTGACCTGAGGACAAAAGGAAGCAACACAAACCAAGCAGTCAGCACCAAAACCCAAAGAGGTCGGTCAAGGTATGGGGGCTCTCCTACGAACTTCTTGGAAGAGTCCCATCCGGATCGGATCCAGGATCACCAAGGATCCGCAAGATCCTGATCGGGAATAAACGGGAAGGGTTCTTACTAAAGTTTTCCTAAGCCGGCCTATTGTCGTTTGTCCCGGGATAGCCCAAACTTGAGAAGATTTGGGATGACCCAGACCACTTTTTTCTCGCCTACTCTAACGCACCCAGAGCCACCCTAAACAGAGGCAATGGCTCTAGAAACCTTACAGCTATAAAAATAACTTGATGATATGATAAACGTGAGAAATTAAAAGCAAAAAGTTAGGAAAACTTACTGAAAAGGACTGGTCATGAGGAATGGTGTATGTCCAGCGACAACGATGACAGAACCATTGTTTTGAACAGGTGGAGGCGACGCAGAAGTTAGTCTAGTGGACAGGCCGAGGTCGTCTGTTCAGGCAGAGGTGCGGAGATCAGGCACGTAGGGAATAAATGACGGCGAAGGTGAAGCAGTTGCTGGTAAATGTCGTCAGCGAGCTCAGACATAAAAGGTCCCTTGTGCAGTTTCGTGTTGAGAGTGTAAAAGTTTGAAACGCCAGCCTTAAGGTATTTATAAGAACCAAGAGGCTATTTTTGATCTAATGGTTCGGTGCGATCCCCCCGGTTGGACGGTCCTAGATCATGTAGGGACATTAATTGGCCTACTCAAGTACTGGATCACGGTTACCTAAAGGTACGATCCGCGCCACTCCGATCCAACGGCCCAGAAGAAGAGCACCTCAAAGGTCATCCCATTCAACGATCCTCTTTGTTGCAGAGATAATAATGGGGACACTCGTGCTGATGGGGCACTCCAGAAATCGAGCTGACATTTAACTGCCAACATAGTAGCCAATAGAATGTTTGCTGACCCTTCAAATTCAAGTGCCATTAATGTGCCAGTCGCAAGGGGACACGTACGCCCGTCACGATGAAGCAGAGTGAATTGGAGTCCTCTAGACAGCCCTGATGTAAATGACCTGGGGCTCTGGTAAACGAACCTGGATCTTGGTAAACGAACCGGTCTCTTTGGATTCGGTCCAGGACATCGAAACAGGCTTTCACTCCATGATCGTTCAGCAAGAAATGCCCCCCATTCGCGGACCCGTCACCTTGGAAATAAACAAGGAAGTGTTGAGATAGTCTGGGAGGGAGACAAGCCTCCACCGCCCAAGCCCAGATGCAGGCTTGAGGGGTAATCGTTATCCCCGTTTCTTCCAAAATGTACGGATACACACTCTAAGACCATGGACCACCTTCCAGGGAGTTAAAGCTCAGATCGGGCCCATTAGATGAAGAGAAAACGAATAATGGTAGCCCAAGTCTCGGCAAGGCCAAATGGGCATTCGCGAGTGTAAGCCGGGACCATCACCGGGGCAGGTTGTATAAACCTAGGACTGCATACCAGGATGTCTCCTGAGATGCGGTAGAAGATGTCGCGGCTCCCAAGTTCGAGATTAGGCCGGGATTGCTGTGGATGAACCCGGGTCATGGTAAACAGACGGGGACCCTGGTTAGTGGAGGGGGATGTTGGTAAGCAGACCTGGGTCCGTTGGACAGGTTTGGCGTGGTAAAGTATCCCCGATACTGACATTATCCCAAGAAGCATGGAAATATTTCCCCATAAGTAACCTGCAGAGGCGGCTGCCTCGGGAATGTACACCGTTGGCTCAGAACTGCGCAGTCACTACACTGAGAGATCTTGTCCCCCGACTCTACCTCGTAGCCCATGACACCCAGAATGAAATACCCGTTTGTCGCAAGTCTTATAATGTGATCGTGTTTGGGCTGGCCCAATGGGCCTTGGTTTATTTTTGTTTTATATTTCAATCCTTTGTATTGAGCCTCCAGCAGATAGAAAATAATATTTACACCCTTATTGGACCCAGACTAGCCCGGCCCAAGCCCAGTGCACTCGCTTGCCTATAAATATGAATAGTGGTGCATTGATGAGAGGGATCTCCCAGATTTTTCTTGTAAGAAATTACTCTGCTAAAACTTGTAGAAAAACTCCATGGTCAAAAGCTCTCTAAGCTCTAATACAACTGACTCGTGGACTAAGGCTCATTAACGCCCCAACCACGTAAAAGCCTCGCTTGCATTTTCTTAATCCTTTCTTTTTAAGCTCTCTTATCTTTTATAATTCCCGTTTCCGAAAAACTCGGTAAACAACTGCTAATCTACTCCCTAGGACCGCCTCGGACCACACATCACAAATATATCTCCACAATACTGTGATCTCATACTATCACAACATAACACACATATACATATATATACCCTCAACGGGTCAAAACTTACAAATATGCCCTTAAAAACACGAATGTGCCCACATGCATATTTAATTCTCCTAAACATGCATATCTAGTCATATAATAATTTAATTCAAGTAATCATATACTGATCCACATATATCATAATAAATAATGTAGTAATACAATTAAATCGATTATTGTACTCCCCACACGCTAATCAAGGCACTAAGCCTTATTAACAAATTTTGGATGTTACAACTATCCCCTCCTTACATAAATTTCATCCTCAAAATTTTCCTGAATAACTCAGGATATCAATCCCGCATATCAGACTCAAGCTCCCAAGTTACCTCTTCTACTTTGTTGTTTCTCCACAGCTCTTTCACTAAGGCAATAGTCTTGTTCCTTAAGACTTTGTCCTTTCGGTCTAGGATATGAACCTGTTTCTCCTCATAGGAGAAATCTTGATCCAACTCAAGGTTTTCATAACTTAGCACATGTGTAGAATCTGATACGTACTTCTGGAGCATAAACACATAAAATACTTTGTGGATCCCCGATAAGGCTAGAGGCATGTCTAATTTGTATGCCACCTCTCCAACTCGTTCCAAAATCTCAAAGGGGTCGTCAAACCTTGGACTTAACTTGCCTTTCACTCCAAATCGTTTCACTTCTCTCAAAGGAGAAACTCTGAGAAATACATGATCGACTTGAAACTCTACACCCATGCGTTTCAAGTCTGAGTAACTTTTCTGCCTACTCTGGGAGGCTATAGTGACCCAACTATTTCTAAGACCTTGGACCATTAAAACTACTTGACATAGTAACTACTATTTTGATACAAACATAAGAAATAACATAACTTTATTGAAAACCCAAAATATTGTATCAAATACAAGATAATATAAAAATATAAAATGTGATAGATATGGTATGGGATCTCATTGTTTATAAAACATAAAACATAAACTTTAATTCAATTGTTTAAATACTATTTGCGGAATTACAAAATAAATATAATTCAGAAGACTAAATGACGTCATCCTCGATCGACACGCAGTCCTTTCATTCCATTCATCCTCAACACACAAACCAAGCTGCCAAGAATCCTTCCACCTTCCATAATCATTTTCTTGCATCACACTAAAAATAAGGGAGTGAGCCTAATGCCCAGCAAGGAAGATCTACTAACACATAAATCATAAGCATAAAACTATATCATAAACATATACTAGAAAACATATGACTATAAAAAAAAACATATATCATATAGGACTACAATGGCCATCATACTTCTTGGGGCTTGTTAGCTAAGTAAGTCATATGCCCATAAATTTGTGGGGCTTGCTAGCTAAGCAAGTCATGTGCCCATAAATTATGTGGCTTGCTAGCTAAACAAGGCATATGCCCAAGGACTGTAAAACATATAACATAACATATATCATATCATAGCATACAACATATCATAACATATAAACACATATATCTAGCCTATTTTCCTTACCAAAAGCTGAGATATTTGGGAACAAGAACGGGATTAGAACCCTCCTATAAACCAACATGAAAAAATGGTGAGAATCTAAAGAAAAAGAGATGAAAAGAACACTAAACCATCCAAGAAGAAACTTACCAAGAAGAACCTTAAGTTTCAAGAACTTAAATACCTAATCCAGAATCATAAAAAAGAGTTTGGTTTTGAATAAAAGAAAACTAAAGAAAACCATAGAATCATGAAGAACTGAACTTAGGGATAAGAATACCTTGAATGATGTTATGGATTGATCTAAACCTCAATACTGAAATCTCACTATATCTCAGTTCCCAAGTGTTCAGAAAAGCTTAGAATGATAAAGCTTTAACCCAAAACCCAAGTGTTTCTCTCCATAGTAACACTAGCAACTTGGAGGCTTTGAAGAATGCTTGAAGAATGAAGAAAATGGCTGAGTACTAGGTCCTATTTATAGAGTTCAAGGAGTGAAACTAACCCCTTTTAATTTGAATAAATAAATGAATATAAAATGAAAAAGATTTGAAAATTTGTTCAACAGACGCCCAGAACTCGGTCAAAATCGTTGAAAGGCAAGTCCAAGTGGTTAAGGGTATTTTTAAATTAAAAAATCATCATCATTAAAAAAATATCACCAGGGGCGATATATCGCCTACCCTGGGTGATATATCGACTCAATCAAAATATCCCGAGCCCTGTTCGAATGTTCGTGCAAAGTCGACGTGTTTTCTGTATCTTCCGTAGGCGATATATCGGCCTCTATAGCTGCGATATATCGATATACGTTGATATATCAAACACGTAATTGCACTCTTTCAGCATATTTTGAATTGAGTAAATTGCTTTGACTAAGTCATAATATGATCCTAACAGTTTCTGGAAGGTTCTAGAGCTTCTAGATCATTCCTTTTTAATTAAACTATTCATCAAAATACTTTAATCCTTAATAAATATGATTATGACAATTGTCATGCTCTTAATGGTTCTTTTTAAACCTTAGGTCATAATAAATATATTTCTAGGACAAACAATATTAATCAAACCTTATGTTATAATTAATATTCTTAAACTATAGGTTAAACTTATAAAATCCATCACTGTTGCTATGAGTTTCCAACTAAGTCTCGGCTTGAACAAAAATCCACGGAATCTAACATACTACTAACTACTACTACTACTACTGCTGCTGCTGCTGCTGCTGCCGCCGCTGACGCCGCCGCTGCCGCTGCTGCTGCCGTGCCGCTGTTGCTGCCGCTACTGCTACTATTGCCGCTACTACTGCTACTGCTACTGCTACTGCTGCCGCTACTGCTACTGCTACTGCTGCTACTGCTGCTGCTGCTACCGCTACTGCTACTGCTACTGCTACTGTTACTGCTGCTGCTGCTGCTGCTGCTGCTGCTACTGCTACTGCTGTCGCTACTACTGCTGCTGCTGCTACCGCTACTGCTACTGCTGCAGCTGCTGCAGCTGCTGCCGCTGCTGCTGCCGCCGCTGCTGCTGCCGCCGCTGCTGCTTCTGCCGCAGCCGCCGCAGCCGCTGCCGCAGCAGCAGCGGCGCGGCAGCAGCTGCGGCTGCAGCAGCGGCTGCGGCTGCAGCCGCTGCTGCCGCCGCTGCCGCTGCTGCCGCCGCTGCCGCCGCTGCCGCTGCTGCCGCCGCTGCCGCTGCTGCTGCCGCCGCTGCCGCTGCAGCTGCCGCCGCCGCCGCTGCCGCTGCCACCGCCGCTGCCGCCGCCGCTGCCGCCGCCGCCGCCGCCGCCGCCGCCGCCGCCGCCGCTGTTGCCGCCGCCGCTGCTGCTGCTGCTGCTACTACTACTACTCCTCCTACTATTACTACTAATAGTACTATTACTACTACTGAAGCCTAACAAATGTCCTTGGTTCAGAGGCTCTGGGTTTCAGTGTCAAGTTCCCTTCTCCTTTTGTATAAGGACTCCCCTAGGTTCTCAGGGCGAACCCTTGCTTTGGTTGTATCCTCCAAGAGAGCTACAGAGGGTTGCGGTTCTTATCCCGTAACCTCTTTGGCTGAGCTTTTCCTTTAAGTCGTGTGGAGCTCTTTTGGAGGCGGTCTTGGGTTCGCAACTCCCATAGGTGGGGTTTGTGCTATGTTGCAACGTTGGCATATAATCATCCTTGCATCTTGGGCAAGGGGTATCACTAGTGGAGAGTCCCGTTTTGCCACCGTCCACGGGTACGGTGGTTTCTCCTCATACATGTTCCCTCTCTTTATGCTAAGAGAGGGGAACATTAGACTTTCTGTGTAACAGGCCATTGAGTACCTCTTGCATGTTCTCCACGGTGGTTTGCAATCTTTGGTTTTTCAAGTGCAAGTCACGTATTTCATCTTTGTAGTGACGGGTTTGGGAGCTTGAACTAAGTGTAGGGTCTGATGTAGGATTAATGGCAGGGGATGATACTTCTTCCCCTTTGCCATTGTCTCTGGGCAACTCCAAAGCACCTCCATTGAAATTAATAGAAGAACTTTTGTTTGTTAGTTATTCTTCCCACAGACGGCGCCAAACTGTTGATGGTGAGAACTCTTCAATGATGTTAGGTCGGAAAACTCAAACTTTAGTATGAAAATAACTTAGAATGGACTTATGGAAAAATAAGTGCAGAACAAAAAGGGAGTAAAAACTCGTATAATGCTTAATAGCATGAGTATACAATGAATTTTTCTAACCCCTTTGTTTGAAGGGTGTGAATCTATTTATAGTGGAGCTCTAATGGCTCCTGATACATTGTCGTCCCGGGGGACCATATAGTGCATGAGTACATTGTTATTGCGGTGGCACAAATGGTAGTGGTGCAGAAGGTCATGGTGTCAGCTCTGGTACCTGGTCAGAGGCTTGTAGAAATGCTTATGGTCTTGTACCATGTCGTAACTCCACCACTTGTTAGGTAGAACATCAGAGGCGTGCTGGGGGAGTCCTTGCAATGTATAATTCTTCTACTGACCCTACTTGTAGGGTACGGGTATCGAAAACCTACCTTGGTTCCCTTTGTCTTGTTTGTACCTTCCGTATCTGTACATAAATTCAATTTATTCTATCACTCTTATTGGGTGAATCTATGTCCCGAGCTTCTCAATATTTGGTTAAGTATGGGTACTTGGAGTTTCCATTGTGTCCTATGTGTGGGGTGCGTCTTTGTTGGTGCTCTTACCCTAAAACAGGATAGGGCCTCTTCAGTAAGCCACATGTCTCAAGAGGATCATTGGGACCTAATAAAATCTTCTTCCATGTGTTGCCCATGGCTATACGCGAGGTAGAGGCATCTCGCAAGAACGCAACTTGGAAGCATACGCGCGAGGTGGAGGCATCTCGCGCAAGGGTGTGACTTGGAGGCATGTGGATGAGGTGTAGGCATCTCGCAAGGCCCTCACGGGGGCATGTCATGGAGGCATGCGTGTGAGGTGGAGGTGTCTTGCGAGAGCGTGACTTGAAGGCATGCATGCGAGGTAGAGCTATTTCGCAAGGGCGGGACTTGGAGGCATGCACCTGAGTTGGAGGAATCTCGTAAGGGCCTCATGGGGGCATGACTTGGAGACATGCATGCATGACAGAGGAGTCTCCCAAGGACCTCACGGGGGCATGGCTTGGAGACATGCGCACGTGGCGGAGGCATCTCTCGAAGGGCCTCGCGGGTGTGTGGCCTCTTGGTGGGACGTAGTATCCTTCTACCTCTAACACGTACTTGTTGTCTTTGGTGAAACAACATGAAAATCTCTTAGGAGTAGGCAGATTTTGGAGTTCATAGCAATCAACAACTCCACTCATCAGGCAATGATAACATATTCCACAACTGCCCCACGATTCACTACCGAACTAATAAGCAATAGTCACAAACACAATGCTTATTGACATTTCACATGCATCAACAACGTTAACAAGCATACATTCTCATATTCACCTAGCACTCAAGGGCCAAGCCCTATCATTATAACTCATGCTCCCTAATCAAGCATGAAGATAAGGCATATATACTTAATTTAAGCAATTAAGCATATAATCATATCATTGTTTACCAAACCCTGAGTCGAGTTTATCTTTAGTGGTGAGTGTACATGTCCAACCAATCTTCAAGAACTAATCAACCTTGGCAGCTCTGATACCAAGTTGTAACACCCTACTAATCTGGGACTGTTACACCATGTGTTAAAAAATAGTGCTTAACTCGTTAAGTGATTCATTTGGACTTAAAAGTGTAATTAATGTTAAATGATTGTTTATGTATTAAACGTTTTTGGTCAATAAGTTGAACTTTTCATTAAAAGAGGTTGAAGAGTTACAAGGGATCCCAAAAATTTCTAAATAAAATACAAGTTCATCAAAATTACACTCTTAGGTGACTTAAGCAACAAATTTCATCTAATGACTCATGTTCCTCAAAATATCTCGACTGTGAGGGCCGAGCAGGCTGACTATGTACACACCAACCCTATAACTCTCCAAATCATGGCTGGTCCAACTTTCATTTGCCCTTGCCTGCACCACAAAGCATACCTATATCCAGATAAACATCAACATATATTGCATACTTTATAACCATAAATGGTTCACATATATTTTCTAAACAATATACGACTTATGCAGAGCAGATGGTTATCTTATCTTCACAATGGCTCTGCCACTATGCAGATATCGCATTCATGTTATTGCCCCGCAACTACGACATACATTACCCATGTAATATCGATAACAACCTCCCTAGCGAGCAATCAGTATAAACAGTTATAACAACATAGATTCATACAAAGAAAGCATTTAACTATAAACTTATTCATGACATGATCATTTATGTGCCATATGATTGGGGCGCACGCCCTACACTCAGTGCAAGTATTGGTTTTCTTACCTCAAGTCCTGAGTGATAGGGTGAAGAGACAATGAACATGATCCTTTCATCTCAAGTCTTGCAGCACCCCTAGTCAGAGCATATTAAAGAATATCCATCAAGAAATAAACCAATTAAGAGATTTTGGATCGAGTCCTAGCCCAAGGGACCCCAGATTCCACTAAACCGAGTAGTGGAATAGTTCCTGAGCATTTGGGTTTGGGTTCCCATAACCCAAAACTTCTTTTTCCAACTTTTACCATTTGAGCCGCATCGCTTGATTAGGCATAGAGTCCCACACCCAGAAATCCCTGCACATGCACCACTACATAGCCTGCCAAGCTCCTTCGCGCTAAGTCCGTTTGAGGCACCTTCTACCTCCCTGAGTTCATGCAGGCTGTGGTGCCCTAAAAACAACCCCCAGATGCGACCTCGTGAACCCATAAATTTCAGCAATTTTCAAAAATTTCAATTCTCCTAAAGTCAACTCAAACTCGATTTCCACCCCAAATTCAACCACTGAAATAGTTGAGCAACACAGATACACGATAAACAACAACAAAATCTCTCCAAAATACCCCACAATAAAAATACAAAGATTCATCAAGAACACACCAAAACAACATTAGAGCATAAGCTTAAGAAATTACCTCCGAATTTTTGAGATTCTTAATGAGAATGGTGTTCTTCTACAACTCCTAATCCCACCAGGAACATTAATTTTGCTTAAACAACCTTAATTCTTGGTGCTCTAAGATGGATTCTTCAAGAACTATAGAGAACCACTTTGAGGGAGAGAAATTGTTAATGGTGATGAGAATGTGAGAGTGAAGTGTCCTTTGATTAACTAAGTCTAGAATTATGCCCCTGGTAAAAGACTATAATACCCCTACCTACTAAGCCTATCTTTAAAGCCCCCAATGGCATATTAGTAATTTGACACCAATCCTGCGACACCTCAAATTTCACTTGAGATCCTCAATTTATTCTATATTTCCCCCAAATACAATTATTTTCCCTCAGTTATAACTAATACTCCAATAACCCTTGATAATTCACCATATTACTAAAATACCCCTAGGCTCACCTCGAGCCGAGTATTAATCCTCGATGTAACTTTTCCGCTACTTTGCTCGAAAGGTTCGACTCATGCCGAATATCTAAAATATCCACATAATAATGTGGTCCCACTCATAAAACATATATAAGTACAAATATACCCTAAGCGGGTAAAAATTACAAAAGTGCCCTTTTTAGCATAAACGGGCCTATAGCACATTTAATACACTTAAACATGCATAAGAAATCATACCATAATATAACTCATATAGTTCACATATATAATCACAATTAAATCATATTAACACACAAACATCTAATTATGCTATCTTGACACAATAATTAAGGCACTAAGCCTTATTTGCAAATTTGGGACGTTCCACTACCATATTCACTACCACTACTTCGATGTGTGTTTGAGTAGGAAGCCACGTTCATCCTCAAAGAAGCGCATGAGGGCTTCTGTGGTGACCACGCTATGGGGCAAAGGCTTGCCAAGAAAATTCTAAGACAAGGATACTTTTGGCTTACGATGAATGATGATTCAATGGAATATGTCAAGAAATGTGACAAATGCCAGTGATACGCCAACATCCCCCGAGCTCCTCCAAATGAGCTTACTAAAAAATGACGAGTCCCTAGCCTTTTTTCGTTTCAAGATTGACCAGATCAGGTCCTTATCAACAAGAAATGGAAGAGAAAATACACGAATATGGAAATTGACTACTTCACGAAGTGGGTTGAGGCCGAACCTCTCACTACCATCACCTTCAAGAAGGCACTAGCCTTTATCATCAAAAATATTATTTGTCGTTACGGGCTCCTGAGGAAGATAGTCTCTGACAACGGCCTGCAATTTGACAGTGAGTTATTTACTGGCTTCTGCAAAAGGCATGGAGTCATGAAGAGTTTCTCCTCCTCAACCCATTCTCAGGCAAACAAATAAGTGGAAGCGGTCAACAAGACACTTATAACCGCTTTGAAGAAAAGGCTAGAGCAGGAAAAAGACACTTGGCTTGAGGAACTGCTTAAAGTATTATGGAGTTATCGTACCACTGTGAGGACTTGCATGAGTCATTTTCCATTCGCCATTCTCCATGGCTAATGTGTATGAAGCCATGCTCCCCATAGAGGCTGCAGTCTCCACGCATCAACGAACCACTTATGACCCGACCACGTACCACGATTTACTTCAAGAATCATTGGACATTGTTGAGAAGCTTCGAGAAGCTTCCCAGCTATGTGTAGCGTCTTGCCAATAAAAAGTGGCCAAGTAATTCAATTCTAAAGTGAACGACAAAAATTTCGAGGTCGGAGGCTTGGTGTTGCAAAGAGTTTTCCTGGTGACCCGAGACTCAAGTGCTGGAATGGTTGGCCCTAACTTGGAAGGTCCGTACCAAATTGAGAGCATCGTGTGTCCTGAAACATACAAGTTGGCCCGACTGAATGGAGAGTTGGTGTTTTATTCCTGGAATGCTGAGCACCTTCACCGGTATTACCAGTGATATGAGCATTTTGTATCTTCTAAATTTTTTCATATGTAGCCTGCAGGAAACTTAATGTAAATCGTGCATGCAAAAAAGGTAGATGAAATTCATAGAATTTTCTTGAAATTTTAAATTTTTATTTATTTACGTATTGCTATCAGAGGAGTACCGGCTCATTGGTCAAGACAAGTTAACGCAGACTAGTCTTTGATCACTTAGGGGGCATAGGTGGGTCATCCTACGAGGTAAATGTTCATAGAGCATGACCTAGGGAACTCTATTTAAGAAGCCTGTTGAGCGCACCTTAGTGTAAACCTAGTGTCATAAAGCTTACGAGAATTCACAAGAAGCACGACCTAGGGAACTTATTTAGAGGAGCATATATGGGCACCCGAGAGTAATCCTAGTGTCGCCAACAAACCTAAATAACCTAAGGGCAGAGAACTCAAGTTACTTCCTAAGGACTAGCGCCCTCGAAGCACCACTGATTTCGTGACTTCCACAATGGTAAAAGGTCTAAGACCTGAGTCCCCTGTACTCAGGCACAAGCCTTAAGTTTCCCGAACATACATAATCAAGACCCGAGTAGCCTATACTTAGAAGCAAGCCTTAAGTTGCCTAAACTTAAGCAATAAAGAAAAGACTAGCCTATACTCGGGCACAAGAAAAAAAGACCTAAGTCTCCTAGACTGGGCACGCAAGCTAAGGAACTCAGAGTTACTTTTCGAGGAACAAGTTCTCGTGAAACAACACTATGTTTTCGAGACCCAAAATTGTTTTGGGCTTCCAAGACCCGAAATGCAGACAAGACCTGAGTCTCTTAAGACTAAGGCCCATATATGGTGGATAAAACAAGGTAGAATAGATCATTTTTTTCATGATGGTATATTAAGATAAAAATTCTAAGAAAAACCTTGCATTTGTTATAAGTCCAATTTGCATTATTACTAAATGATATGTTAAAAATGTGTTAAAGTAAAAAAGCAAAAAGAAATGTTGATAGAGCAAAAAAGCTATTCATAATTTTTTTTGTACAACTGTACTCGAGGGCTCGAGCATTTAATTTTTTTTACCCCAATAAAAGGTGGCACACACTCCTAATTGCAAAAACACAATAAAAGAAGCCCTACTTTTCTCCTGGAGGAAACTTAGCGATAAGGTCAATGACGGGGTCGGCTTCAAGAACTCGACCGACTTCTACAGCGGTAGCAATAGTGGCTTACGCTGCTTCAGTGGCCTGGAAGTTCTCCTTGAAGAATGAAAGTGAGATCCATTCCCTTTTTGTTAAGCCAGGCGATATAGAAGGCATCATCGACCAGGGTTTCAACTTCCTTCTATAGATCAGCCACTTTCTTGTGAAGATGCTCAACCTCCCGAGATAGTTTCTTCCAACGATCCTCAGCGGCCCAAGCTTATTCATGGGCCTTGGAAGCATCATTCCCTTGGTGGAAAGCTCTCTTAACAGCCGGGCTAAGTCAGTTTCCTTGGATTTTTGGGCCTCCTCAGTGTCGCTGAGCTTCTCAGCAAATAGAGTCTCCAACACTGCCCGACCAATGGAAGGATCCAAAGGTCTCTCTCTTGAACGCTTGAGCTGGCAAAGAGCTTCTGCGGTCTCATGAAGGTTCTGATTGCCCTCCTTCTTACGTGCATCAAAGTGTTGCACCATGGCCAAATACCGTTCTAGTTGAGCCCCTTTGTACCTCTCTGGATAAACCAACAAGCGAGGATACACAACAACTAGACTCTCCACAGCTAGAGTTACATCATCCTCAGGAATCTTGACCACCCCTGAATCTCTTGCACAACTGAAATGAGACGATGAGGATGGTACTTCGAGCACGGGTGTGTCCTCCACCCGAGTTTCCTCAACTTGGACTAAGGAAGTTTGTTGCCGCTTCGAGGGCAATGAAGGTTCCACCCCTTAGCGAAGCCTATGGGATGAGGCTCTGACTTGCTGGCCTCCCCATCACCTTGCCTAAAGGCAAGAAATGCGTCAAGAAAATCCATGTGGCCTCCAAGGAGAAACGTAAGTGTTAGCACCAAAAATAATCAATTGAAAACTAAGTCAAAAATAATCAAGGAAAGTCGAGAGCACATGAGCTTCTTAGGAAGCCCCACCACTGAACTGCTCCTTCGGGTGGAGTATTGAACGAGCAAACTTTCTCACTAGCTTCCTAGTCCCTTGAGCTGTGTTCATGTAATGCTGACAAAAACTATCTCACGCAGAAGGATGTCACGTCATCTACTGGCACAAATCCCTTAGGATGTAGCCATCTCTTCATGTGGTGGAGATAAGGGTTAATTAACTCTTAATAGTCTTTGTACTCCTCTTGAGTCCAGGGATGGTCTGAGGTGAGATCATACCAGAGATGCGACAGGGAAGCTCACACATGTTGGAGACATTCCCCATCTCCTACAGTCTTTGCGTGATAGAAAACAAGGGGACATTTACCTTGATCTTGGGAGGATGATTATATGCCTGCCTGGAGCTCCTCCTTAAGCTCATAGTCTGGACAAGCTTCTTGAGCTGCTTTCACAACTTGAGCGTTCTTGAATCACTCCTCTAGTAGCCTTTGATTATACTGGGCATGAGCCAGTCCATCAACATAATTAATCCGCCATGAAGCTAATTCTTGGGAATTGATAGAGTTTTGTTATTGGGTCAGTTCAAGATTACCGATGTGTTACCCGTGCTTGAGTAGACCCACTACCATCAAGTTTTCTATATTCACTAGCTAGCTCAGCTCTAGCTCCACATCTGTAAGATTGTTCATTTCCTTCTTGTGATCCTCGAACACCTGAATGAGGGGAGTGTGATAGAAGGACCTAACAGAGAAAAAACGACTAACTACGAAAATTCTACAACCTACGAGGAACAACACTCGAAAGGTAGAAAATACTTATAGACCTTGGTGAACTCCAGAAAAAGGATGAGATTGGTCTATGTCTGGAAACCATTTGTTAAGACAAAATGGTCTTTACAATCCCACGTGTGGCTCTCTTTGATATGAGGAGCCTTGTACGTCATGTGGGTGTATTTCATCAGGGTATAAGGCCCATCAAGATCACCCTGTTTCTTCTTTGGGTAGGCACAAAAACTATATAGATAGAGGATCTCTGCCGGAGAAGGCTCGCACCATAAATTACAATATAAGTTTTGTACAGATAGAGGATCTCTGTTATATTTTTTAATAGATATATTTTTTTAAATTACAACATTTTTGTATATATTTTTGAAATTATGTTCTTGTTGAATTTATTTATTTAGGTTTTACATATAATATTTGTATTTTGTCTTTTATTTATATATGATATATATGTAATGTAAATACAAAATTCTTGCAAATTGTTACAATTATTTCAAGTCTTTGTGCAACTGTAGATAGGAAACTCTTAAATCCCTATTTAGAAACTACACGTCACATTGTTATTAGTGTATTCTCTTAAAAAAATATGAAAAATGAAAATATAATTTAAAATAATAAATTTTAAATTTTAAATAAAAAATTGTTGTACCCTAACTTTAGCACGAGTTCATTTACTCAGCTCGGGTACATCTGGTAGGTAAGTACATGGAAAGAAAACCAAGAAGAATATCTGGTTATTAACCATGTGAGCAGCTCGAGACTTGAAATGGTCAAATCAAGTATTAGGCGTTCTAGACTTATTATGAGCCCAGAGTCTAATACCTGTCAAGCTTGAGCTCGTATGAGATATTTAGCTCGTGAGGACCCGGATATAACACATACTAAAGGATCCCAAGACACTCGGGGATTCTTTATACATTCATTAAAGACCAGGCTAAATCATATTTATGTCATTTATTACCCAAGATAGCAGGAACGTGTTTATTATGTTATCTGATCATATCCCAATGTAAATGGGAATAATTTGTATTAGTTATATACCATATGTGTAATTACGCATTTTGTTTACACGGTGACCCAAGCCTGTCCATGGAATTCCCCTATAAATACTGGGAATATTGGATAGGAAAAGGGATCGTTATTGTGTATTATCGAAACTCTACCAAAATAGAGAGAGAAATAGTAATAATATTGACTTGTGGACTAGGTGGATTTTAACTACCGAACCACGTAAAAGTTCGGTGCATTTGAGTGAGTTCTTGTTATTTCATTATGGTTTACCAGTAAGCACTAATCTGCTCTTTTTTACTTCTTAATTTCTCGTTGGCAAAAAATCGCGTCAACAGTTTGGTGCTTTCATTGTGAGCGAATTAGTGCTACACAAGTCCCAGTCCATTTTTCATCATGGTGGTCACTCGCTCAATGCACAATAATGAGATAGAACTGTCTGGTGGGCAGGAGGCCAATCATACCGCCGTTCCCAATGAAAGGGGACTAGATGTTCAACAACGTCCGGGAAAGCAACGGGTGGATCAGGGTGATATCGGGAGTTCTGCACCGTGACTGCCAAATCCTGATCTAGGCTATCTGACTTCCATCAAAATGGAAAACATGCAGCAGAGGAGCCATCTCGCTAGGGAAAATAAGCATATTGAGGAGGCTTTGGCTTGGTTACCCCCTCTTGCAACCAACGTTAATGTTGGAGAGATGAGGAGTCTTATATGTTCCACGAGAATAACTGATCCAAACAAAATAGATCTGTTAGGACCGCCACTCCAAGTTCGATGCCTATGGGGCGAGATCACCAGAATGCTCAGCCCAATGACAATCAACATGTCAGTTGGTCAGTTAGGGCTGCAATCCCAAGTCCGGTGCCTTCTTCACAGGCCCCTAAGAATGTCCATGACAATCCACAAGGAGGTGTTGGGACAGGCTCACGAAGGCATAATGCTCAAACAAATCCTTCCGTACCATAATTGGATCACCATGCACCAAGATCTAGGGACGTTAGAATAGAACAGAGACGGGCTAACTAATTCGTCCTGACGAAACAAGGATAGCCTCACCAATAAGGCATCCTCTGTCACTTGTAAGACATCCGACACCACCTCATCTTCAACGAGATATTCCAGCATATGAGGACAGCAGGAGAAATCCTCCCCCATCCGCAAATACTTTCGCACCATGAACGTGTGTTGAGAATCCAAGTCCTCGATCTCAACTGCGAGCTGTAAGCTTTACAAATAGAAGTTACTGGATCGAAAGTCATCATAGCGGCAGGTCCGAGAAAGACCTAATAAATCACTTGATTTCAGTGCAAAGCCCTCGGTATGACCCGCAACCCGACTTGCGCGATCATCTGAACTCGTAGAGAAGGTATCTAGCTCGGGATGAAGGTGTTAGCTATACTCGACATGAAGGAGGTCCATCCATAGTACGCAACAATAATAATGCCCCACCGAACAAAGCTCGAGCTTGGAGGAAAAATAACCCGTCAAACGCGTCCGATAGGGCAGGAGCTGTTGAACAGTCCCCAATTAACCTGGGGACTAGGGACCAAACCCTTGAGAGACTAGATCTAATGGAAGAGAAAATGAAAAGACTTTTATCTGGAAAAGAAAAGGATGATTGTGACTCAGACGAGGAGCTCCAGCCTTTCGCTCCAAAAATTGCGGCGGCAACGTATCCTATGGGTTTTAGGATGCCCCACATGTCAAAATTTGATGGAAATGGAGATCCATCCAATTACCTCGGAATGTTTAACACCATGATGATGGCCCACAATGTTGGGCTCGATCTAAGGTTTATCCTGTTCCTTGCAACTCTGGTCGGGCCTGCCAGGCAGCGGTTTAACCAATACAAGCGGCATTCCATAAGCTTGTGGAAGAAATTTTCTTCCAATTTAAAAAAAAAAAAGCATTTCGAGCTTCATAGGAAACTCTGACTGAGTCTGATTCTTTGGCCAACGTGAAGTAACAACCTGACGATACACTGAAGGCATATCTAAGCAGATTTGCCAATGTTGTTGCACGAGCTAGGGATACTAATGACAGTCCGAGCTCATGGACTTGAGGATGGGAATCCTTGTCGGGGGCGACTTATGGCAGGAACTCCAAAGAAAAGGAGTTAAGAGCGCAGATGAATTCTTGGCCCAAGCTCAAGAGTGGATAAACCTAGAGGAGGTACGAGCTTCTGTTGCAGGAACCAGCCACACCCCTATCAAACCCGTTGGAGCAGTAACAGATGTTGCAGCTGCGGCTCAAACCGTTGCCAAAAATAACTAAGGGGGAATAATAAAAAGAAGGGGAATGGTGAGGGTGATCAGATCGGGATGAAGAAAAATAAGTCCAGGGAAAAATTCAAACCTTTCTATGCTACTTATATTGACCTAGCAAACACCCGAGATCACATTTTTCTGGAAAATTCTAATCGCCTTCAATGGAAGAAGCCAGAACCGTTGAGGAACCAGAGGGTGAAGAGAGATTCCTCAAAATTCTGCCGATTCCATAACGACATCGGTCATAACACTGATGAATGTCAGCAACTGAAGGATGAAATCAAAACTCTCATCAGAGCTGGACCGTTGGCCCAATACACCCAAAATTGGATAGTCCCTAATTAGCCCACCGGGAAGAGCCCTCAATTAGTCACTGAAGCTCCGATAGGCCAAATTAGAGCACAGGAAAATCAGGGCGAACCCCCTCCAATAGTAGGGGAGATATATCCACTATTGCAGAAGGACTACATTTGGTGGGCACGAGTAGCGGGGCCCAAAAGAGGTACATTAACAAGCTGAAGGCTCATAACAGGGTGGAGTTAATCCCGGAGCAACGATTATCGAAACAGCAGCGATTGGAAAAGCAACCGATCATTTTCACGGAAGAGGATGCTAACCATGTGCAATTCCCACATAATGATCCGCTGGTGATAACCGTTCGACTTACCAACCGAAGGGTCTGAAGGAAACTATTGGATAACAGAAGCTCCGTGAATCTACTTTTTAGGTCCACCTTGGAAAAATGGGGTTATCCGTAACTGATTTGAAGGCAACCTCAATGACTTTGTATGAGTTTTTGGGTGAAGGGTCAGCATCCATCGGGACAATGGGACTGATGGTGACAATGGGAGAATAATCACAAACTATTTCCAAAGGACTCGAGTTAGTGGTAATCGAATGTCCAGCCGTATACAATGCGATTTTGGGCCAACCTGTACTGGTGGCATTTGAAGCCATAACCTCTATCTGCCACCTTGCAGTGAAATTCCCCAGGGATATGTACAGTTAAAGGCGATTAGCTTGTTGGCAGGGAATGCTATAGCATTTCTATGAAGGTAAAATCACAACCCGGCAGCAGGCGATGGTCATAAATGATGAAGGTGAGGAATCCCAGGAAGTGGAAGTAGAAGTCACTCATGGGATGAAATAACCTCAGCAGGAAAAGGATAGTGAGGGCGTCCAACACGACAACATTGACCTGCCGGTCAGTAAAGACAGATCAGAGCTCAAAGCCATAGAAGAGCTCGAGGAAGAAAACATTGATCCCAAGGAATCTTCAAGAGTCACGAAGATAGGAAAGAATCTTGATGACTAAAGAAAGGTGAATGTAATACCCCAAATTTCCTAATAAGGATTAAGACCTTGATTAGGAGGCCGGGAGGGCCATAATTGATTTATTATGTTATTAAATGGTAATATGCATGTTTATGTGAATTATATTATAATATGATGTTATATGCATGGATGTGGGTCCACATTTGATTATTAGGGTGTTTTGGTAATTTGGCCTGTTGAGCGCATATTTGTATATTTGGGTGCATATTGTGATTTGTGAATGAGATCCCATTATTATGGAGATATATTCGAGCTATTCGGTATGAGGCAGTCTTATATTATTGATTAGCGGTTTTTTCATAACAGAGGTCTTTTATTGGGATATTGAGTTATGAGGATGTTATTTGATGATAAATTGGGAGTTATTGAGATCAGGAGGAAATTCTGGGAGTTTTGACTATAATGTCCCCGGGGGTGTTTTTGGGACCCCGAGCACTAGGTTTTATTTGAGGTTACTTAAGCTTGAAGTAGCTTGTCAGATAGAACCATACGTTAGAAAACCTCTCTTCCCTTCCCAATAGTTCATTTTACCGTTTGAAGCATTTTCGAAGAAATCTCGAGTTCTAGGAATCAGATTCAAGCGAGGATCAAGGCATAGCGATCCTAGGAAATATTGGAAGCTTATTAGCCGAAGGATTTAGTTGGAAACAACTCAATTGGAGGTAATTCAAGTTTTAAGTTTTAAGTTTTTAAAGTTTTTAAGCTTAGAATTGGACTTTGTGAATCGTTGAGTTTTTGGTTCGTTTGAGCCTCGGGATTTGAAGGTTTTGGATCATTGGGAAGCTTGGGAACTTTGATTTTATGAGGTGGAAGTGTTTAGGTATGTTTTTAGGGTGTTTGGGATGATGGAAAACGGGTTTAGGGATGGTTCTGGGTTGAGGGTCGCGACACTGTTCTTAGGCGCCGCGGCCCTAGATCGAAGAAGCAGCTGGGGAGGTTTTTGCCTTGCTGGGCGCTGTGGTCCTAGGTTTAGGGATCCACGGCCCTTTCTCCTAGAGTGGCTGGGGGCCGTGGCCCAAGGGGTTAGGGCCGCAGCCCTTGGACATGTTTGAGCCAATTTGAGTGTTTTGGCTCCGGGAACTTAGTTTTAGGCCTCGGGATTGTTCCTACTACCCGGATTAGTGGGGATTGATGTTCTGGAGGCTAGATCTTGGTTTGGGAACCTTTGGTGTTCATTTTATTGATGGTGTCCCATATTTGATTATGACTAGGTAACCGCTAAAGGCTTAAAGGTTGATCGTTCTCAAGGGTCGTTCTTATATTAATTCTCGCTCGAATCAGAGGTAAGAAAACTGCACCCTGTGTATATGTGACATGCATGGTTATTCTTGATGCATGTTCGATGCTTAAATGTGACATGCATGGTTATTGTTGAGGCATGTCAAGTGATTAAATGTGATGCATGTGTTGCACGAGAAACATGTGACTAGGGCATGCTTTGAGTATTGAATATGAGATTGTTCAGAGCTTGAGCCTCTGTGTTTATGCATGGTCCTAATTATGCTGGTAGTTGTTAAGTAAGCATGATAAATGCCCTATATTCGGATATTGGACATATGATATATGTTTGGTAGCATTGCTTGCTTGTGTGTGGCATCGACTGTTCAGGATCGGCACTGGTCGCGTATCATTGACCTGAGAGTCAGAAACGGTATAAGGGTCGAGGACGCAGGGCCGAATGAAGATTAGATCTAATTGATATCAGCGTTGAATGACTCATATGGGGTATTAATGCTGGATCGACCCGAAGGTCGATGAAAATTATAAGCGCTTGGCTAGTCTAGGACTAGTTACTCAGTGCCAGGGCCTAAGGCTTAGGTGACTGCTTGTCACATGACTAGGGAATAGTGTTCCATAGTTATGACTCTAGGGTCATGAGGAAGGTTTTGTTGGTGACTAATCCTCATGCACCTATCCTGTTTAAGCTAGTGAAAGGATAACTTATTTATAAAGGGAACTGAACCCACTTTAGTTACTTGTACCACTGTCACTCTTTTATTCAGGGCTATCAGCCCGGTATGGTTACTGGAACCACCAGTGATAATTCACTTATCTGATTATGATTGACTTGATAGTCATCCCATCAGGAGGGCAGGATTCCTTATCCTGGATACCCATCATTACGTGGATTTTTTTGCCTGCTTGACTAGGGCCATATCTCCTAGGCGTGTGCCTTATGATTTGATGACATGTTATTACTGTTCATGATAATATTGAGTTTTCTTGCTGGGCTTCGGCTCACGGGTTCTATGCGGTGCAGGTAAAGGCAAAAGAAAGTTGGACCATCCTTGAGTTGGAAAGCTTAGGTGGTGATGTGTACATATGCAGCTGCTCGACCGCCACGGCCAAGGTTTGAAGGAGAGGAGTTAGGGTTTATCCCTGTTTTACCGCTTAGACCGGCTGGTTGTAAATATTTTCTTGTAATAGACCTTTAAATTATATTTTTGGGATCCCAATGTATATAATAAACGTTCTAATGAAATGTTATATCTTAACCAAAAAAAATTAATCCCTAAACCGCTAATCATACTTAGTACACGATTTTGGCCAAATGACTCGATTAGCGAGTTTAGCACTGTTTACAAGGCACACCGTAACGGTCCCTGGAGTTTAGGGTGTTACAGCGAAGCTGGTCGATTTTTTACAAAAAAACCTGGACGTCTTTTCTTGGTCACATGAGGATATGGTGGGAATCAATCCGAATTTAATAATCCACACTTTAAATTTGGACAAGAATGTGCCTGCAAAATCCCAAAAACTGAGACTTTTGGGAACAACCCGAGTTGAAGCCCTTGAGGAAGAAGTAGCTTGGTTATTGAAATTTGGGTTTATCTGGGAGGCAAAATACCCGATTTGGGTAGCCAATCCCACGCTAGTCCTGAAGCTGAACGGGAAGTGGAGTACCTGTATCGACTTCTCCGACCTAAACAACGCTTGTTCCAAGAACTATTTCCCGCTGACAAGGATTGACCAGTTGGTAAATGCAACGACAGGTCATGAGCTCATGTCTTTCATGGACACGTACTCTGGATATAACCAAATCACGATGAACCCTGCGGACCAGGGGCATACTAATTTCATGACCAAGCATAATGTCTATTGCTACAAAGTTATGCCATTTGGAATGAAGAATGTCGGGGCCACATACCAATGCTTGGTTAACAAGATGTTCGCTAACCAGATCAGGAGAAATATAGAGGTGTATGTCGATGACATGCTTGTCAAGTCAAAGACTGCCGAAAACCATGTATCTGATCTAGAAGAGTGTTTTGGAATATTAAGGAGGTATGACATGAAGCTGAATCCCTAAAAATGAACTTTCGGGGTGGCATCTGGAAAGTTTCTGGGAATCATAGTCAACATGAGGGGAATAGAGGAAAATCCTGAAAAAGTCAGATCATTGTTAGAAATTCCTTCACCCAGGTCGCGTGAAGAAGTTCAAAGCCTAATTGGAAGGGTTGCGGCTTTGAATAGCTTCATTTCAAAATCCACTGACAAGTGTTTGCCATTCTATAACTTGGTCAGACGAAAAAGTAAATTTGAATCGACCGAGGAGTGCGAACAAGCATTCCACGACCTAAAAACACATCTTGTTGAGCCCCCGATGTTGTCTAAACCAATATATGGAGAGTCTCTATTCCTTTATCTGGTCATGACAGAGGATGCAGTCAGCGCCGTGCTTGTTCGAGAAGAAGAACATGCACAGAAACCCGTGTATTATGTAAGCAAGAGGCTTCTCGGACCTGAGTCATGATATCCACTAATAGAGAAGCTAGCATTCTGTCTAATATTGGCTTCCAGAATGCTCCGACCATACTTCCAGTCCCATTCTATCAACTCTTAACTGACCAAATGTCGGGACGTCTTTTAAAATGGGCCATCGAACTCAACCAATTCGAGATATTGTACAGGCCATGGACTTCAATCAAGAGTCTGGCCCTTGCTGATTTTATGATTGAATGCACCAGCTTTTAGGGCAAGCTCTTGGGAGAGTCAGTGTAGGCATTATGGAAAATCTTCATTGTGGATCATCAAACGAGAACGGATTAGGTGCGGGGATCATCATAATCTCTCTAGAAGGGCATAGGTTCCATACAGCTCTGAGATTTGGATTTGAGGCATCCAATAATGAAGCAGAATATGAAGCCTTGTTGGCAGGACTGAGGGTGGAATGAGAGCTGAAGGCAAAAGCCATCTAGTGCTATAGTGATTCCCAGCTTGTGGTGAATCAGGTATTGGGAGAATACCAAGCTTGAGGCATCAAGATGGCGGCCTACCTAGCTAAGGTAAAGGGGGAACTTTCTGAATTTGAGTACAGCTCTATTGAACAAATACCTCGCGAGCAGAATTCTAACGCTGATGCTTTGGCACGACTTGCTAACACGAAAGAGGCAGAAATATTAAATGTAGTGCTAGTGGAGTTCTTGGAGAGCCCAACTGTAACAGGAGAAGCAATAAAGGTCAGAATGATTGACGTAAGATCAACCTGGATGACTCCTATAATGGAGTATCTCACAACTGGAAAGTTACCTGATGACGAAAGAGACGCGAGAAAAATACTCTATCAAGCACCAAGGAACGAAATAGTCGACGGGACCTTATATCGGCGTGGCCATTTGTTGCCTCTCCTGCTATGTGTTCTGCCCGAGGAAGCAAAAACCGTTTTGCAAGAAATACACGAAAGTGTTTGTGGAGATCATGCTGGGGGAAAAAACCTGGCACTGAAGGTAGTGAGAAAGGGCTATTTTTTACCATAGTTTCCTGAGCTGCTCCAGTCGAGCTAACAATGATTACCTCCCTATGGCTATTTGCAGCATGGAGATTTGATATGATAGTTTCCCTACCAATGGGACAAGGAGGAGTTCGATATGAGGTAGTGGCAATCGATTATTTCATGAAGTGGGTAGAAGCAGAACCTCTGGAAACCATCACTTCAAAGAAAGTCCTGAATTTTGTGGTAAAAAGTATCATTTGTCGATTCAGACTCCCTATATAATGCCCTAGATAACCAACACTGTTACACTGTGTGTTTAAAATAGTGCAAGACTTGCTAATCAAGTCATTTAAATAAAAATGTGAATCTAAAGTCATAAACAGGTTAGGATTAAAAGATTTTGGACATAAACATGTCCTTTTCATTAAAATGAATGTTTAGTACATGGGATCCCAAAAAAGGGTTTGAAGGACATATTTACAAAATTTCCAAAAGTTATAAATAATCAAGGCCACTCTAATGGCAAAATACACATTTTAGGTTTCCGTCTCTGTACCATCCCTCGACCGTGGTGGCCTAGCAGCTAACAATGTACACCTCGCCTCAGAGATCTCCAATCCATGGTTGATTCATCTTACCCTTGCCTTTACCTACACCATGTAGCACCCGTGAGCTAAGGCCAAGCAAGAAAATCATAACATCATAGCATGATCAATATAGATAACCAAAAATAATTCATAAAACATTAACCAGATATTCAGCAGTCCATACAATTCAAATAATCTATGATAACAATTGACAAATCAACATCCAAGTATTCAACATGGCATAATCATTAGATTAACAATAGTAAACATATCATACAATATTCTGGGTCGACGCCCTTAGGCTGCACCCTCTGTTTAACCCACTGTCTCCGGCTCACTTAGTCCGAGCCTAGTTTTTAGCCCACTCACTCTGGCTTGCATAGGCCAAGCTCAGTGATTATTTAATTAACCTCAGCTACACCTGGCCGAGCCACAATCTGTGCGCAAATATCAATTTTGACACTCTTAGGCCATTTATTTCATGCTCACATGGCATAACACAATCATACGACATTGTATACAAATATAGGGATTCATAGTCCCAACACAGCCACACAAACAAGTGCAATTTTCTTACCTTTGATTCAGAGCGGAGAAGGTGAACTGGTTCTGAGCACGGTCCTTATCCTCAAGCCTTGGCAATAAACCTAGTCACAAGGGCCATTGATATCTATTAACTTCCAATCAAAATAAAATACCTAGGAAACAGAAACTAGCCTTTGGGACCTCAATTTCAACTAAACCGGGTAGTAGAAATTGTCCCAAGCACCTAGGTTCAATCCCCTGATCCCTAACAATTCCTAAAACACTTCCAAGGACAAAATTCCCAGGCGGGTCGCGACTTGGCTTAGCAAGTCACGACTTGCCCCAAGTCTGAGAGCAAACTCCGAAGCCAAAGGGGAGGTGGGTCGTGACTTGGCCAAGCAAGTCGCGGTGTGCCCTCAAGTCAGAGAGCTCTCTAGGCCAAAAGGGCCACATGCACCGCAGCGCCCCCATGTTGGGTCGCGGTGTGCCCTGCGAACCCAGAGAAATCCTGGGTTTTCTCCTCCTTCTCCCTGCCAAGAACACTCAAACTCTGCCCAGAATTCTACCTCAAAACCTCCCCAATTCACTCATCAAGCAAGCCACAAACTTCAGGAATTAATCACCTATTTTAATCCTCAGACCCTTTGCCACAAAACTAAAACCATAACCAAATTCAATAGGTATTATCCCCTCAAAAGCTCAGCAAAATTCATCACTAAATTCATACTCAAGAACTCAAAATTCAACCTAAACTATTCAATAAAACACAGAAATTTAAGCAATAATCTTACCTCAAATGGAGACCCAACTTTTAGTAGAACCTTTCACTCCAATCCATCTTAATTCTCCTTCAATTACCTCAAAGTTTCCCCAGTCCAAGCTTAGAATAAGCTCCCACCTTGAAGCTAAGCTTCAATACCAAAATGGAAGCAAGAGAGATAGTGAGATGCGTGGGAGAGAGAGAGAAGTGACCTGAGGGAGTATTCTATTTCCTTCTACCAATTTCCACCACTTTCTGTCTTAGCTTTAAAATAACTCAGTATATCCTTAGTTTAGGAAAGGACCATTTTACCCTTCCAAAATAAAACTAACCTTTAACTTAATCTAGGGGTATAGTAGTCATTTGCTCCCAATTCCCACTAATTCCTCAAGTGTTCCTAATATTTTCTACTTAAATCCCATCATCTAATTAATCACAAATTATTTATCCAATGTCTAATAATCTCCAATATATTTCCTAAATTTTCAAAAATATCCCCAGGCTCCCCCGAGCCGGGTATAAATCCCCGCCGTGACTATTTCTCCCATCCGCTCGCCAGGACCGTCTCTAGCCATATGCTGCAAATATATCCACATATTAGTGTTGTCTCAACAATTTATCACATATAATTACATTTATGCCCTCAACAGGCCAAAATTACAAATATGCCCTTAAAAGCTACACAGGGCCCACATGCATATTTAATACTCACAAACATGCATTTAATCATTTTCACATAATCATAAAATCAGGCATGCCTCTTAATCATGCATTTTATCATTAATTCACATAAATACCAATTATGCCCTCCCAGTACACTAATCAAGGCCCTTAAGCCTGATTATCAATTTTGGGTCGTTACAACTATCCCCTCCTTATAACAATTTCATCTTCGAAATTTTTTAGAACACATCAGGTATTAAATCCAATACCTCTGACCATAATTCTGGAGCCCAACTCTTTACCTTTTATTTTTCAATAACACTCTTACTAGAGTGACAATCTTGCTCCATAAGGTCTCATCTTATGACTATAATTTCATTAACCCTTCCTTGCTCAACAACTCTACTGAACACCTAGGGTCTGCTTATCTCATCATCGGTCATTTTCCCGTCTTGTCATTGGCGTCAGTAATACTCATAAGCCATAACCCATACCAGGGATAAGGCTAGCTTGTAGGCACTCGGCCTAAACCTTGGTACGATCTCAGAACTCTTATCGAATCGGGAGCCAAAACTCCCCTTTCATCCCAAGAATATCATACTCTTTCTTATCTGCAATACTTGGAGAAATACAAATCTCTAATCCTAGAACTTCATGTTCAAAAGTTTACAACTTACGAACTCTTATGTCCTTTCAAATAGGCAGATACTTCTACCTTATGAATTCCAGCAACTTCATTGGTTTTCCCTCCGAACAAATACTGAACCATAGTGCCTATTGCCTTTCATTTCTTTACTTAGAACCAGTACCTCTTGCTTTCCATCTCACCATATCTTATGCCGTGTCACCTTAGCGGTAATCTAGCATTCATCATTGTGACTATTTCATCAAGGGACTATACTTTCCTTAATATCCCACATGTTTGCACATTCAATACATAGTTCCTTAGAACCACCATTAATTCTTCAGATTGCCATTCTATCTGTAGAGAGCTACTAATTTTAGGTTCCAACCTTATTCCCTTCGTTCTCTAATTTATTTCTAAAACTTGGAAAATTAAAGGGTCTCAACCCGGCACTATGAATTACCATACCACGTCACCCGTGCACATGAACCAAAATGTGTTAACTCAATTTGTTGAGTGGCAACCTTCCATGTGCAATCATCTCATTTGTAGTCTAATGTGGTCCACTTCTACAATCCACCACTATACCATTATATCTTCAAATATCCAAATATTAGATCTTATTATCCATTTAAACTTCGTGGTTACCATATGCCTTAGGAGGTAGTAGGATGTTCATTTAGAACTTTCATCTCCACACCAAATTCCATCGAATCACTCATCCAATCTTCATATCTTAACTCAAATTATACTGGTAGGGTTCTTCACCATTTCCACAAGATCCTCACTTTGGATTCCATTGTCAAAAGATATATATATATATGTCCCTAGAAAATCATAAGTACTATACCAATCTCAATCGTACCTTGTCTGACCTTACTGTAACCCATGGTGTCCTATCCAATCAGCACAAACCCTCCTAAGTAAAAGATCAGCTTCCAATTTTTATTCTCCTTATAACATCAAGAGTTTCTAACATGAATCACCCATTAAGTCTCACTGAATCTTGGTCTCAGGGTTATCTTTCTTACAAATGAAGTAACTCTCAAATCCCTTATGTTATGCATTCACCGTTAACTTAATGTTCCATGCATACCGATCATGTTCCCATTCTTTCACCTCCTGCGAGGCACAAGCCACTATCCCTTCAGTCTATATCTGGGTGCATCTCAGCCTTTGATGCACCGCTTATAATTTCATGTCTTAACAAAAGCAAGGTCCTTCACGTTACCCCTCCGTATCCATCCATTACATGCGAATTCACCACAGGGTGCTAACTAATCCTTATTTTGTCTTCTGAAAATCTGATACAAAGTTGTCCATTCAGTCTAACTTTAAGTTCTTTAGTCATTCTAATCTCTGGTGTAGATTCCTTCAAAGATTCTTATTTAGTAGATGACATGTCCACCGGTTTCATTGTGCATCTTATCCCTCAGGTGTTCTTCAGTAACTTCTTTGTGGCTTCTGATTGAGTTTCTTCGTACTTGATCCCTTCTCTTCCTGTAGCATGACCTTGAATACCCTTGAAGAAACGAAGCTGATACCTTCTGGAGCCTTACATATGACCTGTTGCTTCAATCTTAGTATCATCATTGTAGTAGTTGTCTGCATTCTGCTTCTAACTAGGGAGTAGATCAACACATCTCTAACGAACCTGAATGTGCCTCATCCATATTGTTCCTGTACTCTCTGCTTGTGGAACTTACTTGTGTTGTTGAAACATAAGTCAATTAAGAACCTTTACTGATAATCCATCACACCCTACTTGGTACAAGTAGTAATTCCTAAAATGTGTATTTCCTTGCTCCTCAGCTAGTAATAACCAGATCGAAGAGCAATTCCTCAAGACATTGTCCTATCTTGTAACCGGGCATTTTAACTTTTTATCCTTAACAGATGATGACAACAAATCCCACGATACGATGCTCCGTATAATCTACCCCTAAATCAAATACTTCTTCAACTGAACCAGTAATTCTTTCTTCCAAACCAATAAAATTCTTCACAACGTCCCTACTACCGAATCTATCCATAGCCCAGTTCTAAAGCGTACCCAATAACTCCTTACATACCCATCTGAATCCCTATTGACCAACCCAGTTCCATTAGTTCAACCAATATACTTCAAGTGATGTTCCCTACAATCCATGGTTGTCTCTTAACAAATTAGCTCTCACTTAGGCTCATAACAAGGCTCTCATATGATGAGCTCAATTACTTTCACTACGAACCTCTTTGTTAGTTGTATTCCAACTCTTCTCTTAGAAGTTTCTAATTCATCCCCAACAAGTACTAATATCTCAAGCCCCTCGTATAATAACCTTGAGGTATGTACTTCATATCTGAATCTCTCCTGGGATATACGCAACACCGAACTCTTCTAGGTCATATATAACCAAGAACAAAGACTATATGTCAACTAGTCACCTCCGAGGAACTAGCCTCGGGCTTCGAATGTAGCAAGGCATTCCAACATTCCACTCTCTAATCATGGGCCATTTGCCCTAACGTATGGAACCATTCCATGTAGAAAAGCGTGCCTTCACCTGCTGTCTTCCCAGTTGGCGTCTCCTGCTTGATGAGTACCAAATAACTCCACTAGGTCTCATTACTGTCCTAACGGATATCCTATCAACTAAACCCCTTCCTGTCGAAACCAGGAATCATAGAACTGTCAGGGGTTCTTCTGTTTCGAATCTGAGCATCTGCCCTTACTAAATTCCACAAATGGGAATACTGTCATCTGCATTTCTTGCCCTACGGCAACTGCACGCCATACCTCATTCTTTATATCTTAAATAACATGGCCTTCCCTGCGGCCCAAGCACAGATGTAAATCTCATACACCGGTGTGGCCCTGCTACTTTGGGCCATTCCAGAGTTTAATCCTTAAATGAGTCATCCTTTCTGACTACATCCGCTTCTATCAACTTCCAAAACAGATTGACCAACCCACAAAACTTATTGACATACGTTTTCGTTGCCTTCCCATTCTAAACCAAGATCATAAACTTATTAGTCTCCACAACTCAAACTACGTCTTTAAAACCACTTTATTAAATCACTGTTTGAATTCCTCTCAACCCATTATGACAACATTTTGGGTCTGAGTCCACTTCCGGGCATCCTTCTGCCACAACTACTTAGCGCAACCACACAACTTATCATCTTCATATAATCAAGGACGGGATTAGCTATACCCATCCAATGATCAATTCTTAGGCAAATCGAAACCTTCCTCAAAACCATAGGATAATGCCTTCTACGTCTTCCATATAGTACTCTTATCTGTCTATATCTTCAAGTTAAACTAACACTAGTAACCCTATTGTCAGATATACAAAGTAGCTCTTTCCCCAGAAAAAACCCACTTAACCATTCCGAGCACAAACAATATGAATTCATTCGCCATCACCGACTAAACCCCTCAGCCCTAATGTTCATACCTAGAACCATCCCACGGCCAGGTCCAAACAACCATAATAATCATGCACACATAAAGCGTAATGAACACCAATCTACAATACTATACATTAGTTATAAAATTTCATAGCTACCAGGTACATTCATACTTACCATGATTTCCATAACCCAACAAGCAGATGAAGCATATTAGTTCAATTTAAACAGTTCACCACATGCAATCAATATACAAACCATTATCCAAATATTCATCCATATGCAATAGCAATGCTAATAAGCATGCCTCAATATCACCACACAACAGTCAAGGGCAAGGTACTATCAGTATCTCATGTTCCCTATTAAGCAAACAGAAAACAACATTCATATTTCTTCCTAATCACGTAAGCATATAAACACGAATGCATAATTACCCAACCCTGAGTTGAGCTTGCCTTTAGCGGCGAATGTACATGTCCAGCTAGTCTTCAGAAAGCCTTAAACCTAGACCGCTCTGATACCAAGTTGTAACGCCCTGGATAACCAATACCGTTACACTATGTGTTTAAAATAGTGCAAGACTTGCTAATCAAGTCATTTAAATAAAAATGTGAATCTAAAGTCATAAACAGGTTAGGATTAAAAGATTTTGGTCATAAACAAGTTATTTTCATTAAAATGAATATTTAGTACATGGGATCCCATAATAGGGTTTGAAAGACATATTTACAAAATTTCCAAAAGTTATAAATAATCAATGCCACTCTAATGGAAAAATACACATTTTAGGTTTTCGTCCCAGTACCATCCCTCGACCGTGGTGGCCAAGCAGCTAACAATGTACACCTCGCCCCCAGAGCTCTCCAACCCATGGTTCATCCATCTTACCCTTGCCTTTACCTGCACCACGTAGCACTCGTGAGCCGAGGCCCAGCAAGAAAACCATAACATCATATCATGATCAATATTGATAACCAAATAATTCATAAAACATTAACTAGATATTCAGCAGTCCATACCATTCACATAATCAGTGATAACAATTGACAAATCAACAATCTATCATCCAGCTATTCAACATGCCATAATAATTAGATTAACAATAGTAAACACATCATACAATATTCAGGGTCGGCGCCCTTAGGCCACACCCTCTATTTAACCCATTGTCTTCGGCTCACTTAGGCCGAGCCCAGCGTTTAACCCACTGACTCTGGCTCGCTTAGGCCAAGCTCAGTGATTATTTAATTAACCTCAGCTACTAGTGGCCGAGCCACGTCCTGTGTGAAAATATCAATTCCAGAACTCTTAGGCCGTTTATTTCACGCTCACATGGCATAACACAATCATACGACATTGTATACAAATATATGGATTCATAGTCCCAACATAACCACATAAACAGGTGCAGTTTTCTTACCTTTGATTCCGAGCGGAGAAGGTGAACTTGTTTCGAGCATGATCCTTAGCCTCGAGCCTTGGAAATAAACCCAGTCACAAGGCCAATTGATATCCATCAACTTCCAATCAAAATAAAGTACCTAGGAAACAGAAACTAGCCTCCGAGACCTCAATTTCTACTAAACTGGGTAATAGAAATTGCCCCGGCCACCTAGGTTCGAACCCCTGAGCCCTAAGAATTCCTAAAACACTTCCAAGGATAAAATTCCTAGGCGGGTCACGACTTGCCCCAAGTTAGAGAGAAATCTGCAAAGCTATAGGGGAGGCGGGTCGCAACTTGGCCAAGAAAGTCGCGGCGCGCCCTCAAGTCAGAGAGAGAAGGGCCACACACATCGCGGCGCCCCCAGGCTGGGTCATGATGCACCCTGCAAACCCAGAGAAAACCTGGGTTCTCTCCTTCTTCTCCCAGTCAAGAACAATCAAACTCAGCCTTGAATTCTACCTCAAAACCTCCCTAATTCACTCATCAAGCAAGCTACAAACTTCAGGAATTAATCACCTATTTTAATCCTCATAACCATAGCCACAAAACTAAAACCATAACCAAATTCAACAGGTATTATCCCCTCAAAAGCTTAGCCAAGTTCATCACTAAACTCATACTCAAGAACTCATTATTCAACCTAAACTATTCAGCAAAACACAGAAATTTAATGCAATAATCTTATCTCAAATGGAGACCCAACTTTCAGTAGAACCTTTCACTCTAATCTAGCTTAATTCTCCTTCAATTACCTCAAAGTTTCCCCAGCCCAAGCTTAGAATATGCTCCCACCTTAAAGCTAAGCTTCAATACCAAAATGGAAGAAAGAGAGAGAGATATATGCGTGGGAGAGAGAGAGAGAGAAGTGAGCTGAGGTAGTATTCTATTTTCATCTACCAATTTCCACCACTTTCTATCTTAGCTCTAAGATAACTGAGTATATCCTTAGTTTAGGGAAGGACCATTTTACCCTCCCAAAATAAAACTAACCTTTAACTTAATCTAGGGATATAATAGTCATTTGTTCCCAATTCCCACTATTTCCTCAAGTGTTCCTAATATTTTCCACTTAAATCCCACCATCCAATTAATCACCAATTATTTACCCAATGTCTAATAATCTCCAATATATTTCCTAAATTCCCAAAAATACCCATAGGCTCCCCCGAGCCAAGTATAAATCCCCGTCGTGACTCTTTCGCCCATCCGCTCGCCAGGACCATCTCAAGCCGTATGCTGCAAATATATCCACATAATAATGTGGTCTTAACAATTTATCACACATAATTACATTTATGCCCTCAACGGGCCAAAATTACAAATATGCCCTTAAAAACTACACAGGGCCCACATGCATATTTAATACTCATAAACATGCATTTAATCATTTTCACATATTCATAAAATCAGGCATGCCACTTTGTCATGCATTTTATCATTAATTCACATAAATACCAATTATTCTTTCTCGACACACTAATGAAGGCCCTTAAGCCTTATTAGCAATTTTGGGTTGTTACACCCTAAAAAGATCGTGTCAGATAATGGGACATAGTTCAATAGTGATCTCTTCACAATCTTTTGTGAATGATACGACATAACAAAGAGTTTCTCATCGGTAGAATACCCACAAGGCAACGGGCAGGTCGAGGCTGTGACTAAGATCATTAAGGCGAGCCTGAAAAAGAGGTTGGACGAAGCCAAAGAATTATGGCCAGAACAGCTCCCGCAAGTATTCTGGGCCTACCAAACTTCTCGAAGAACCTCCACGGGGCACACTCCTTTTTCCCTAACTTTTGGAAGCGAGGCCATGCTTTCAATTGAAAATGGTAACTACTCACATGCAAAGGACGCTTGATCAAGAACAGAATAAAAGGCTACTTAACGCATCTCACGATCTGATCGAAGAAAAATGAGAGGGATCGCAATTACAGCTCTCCCACTATCAACAAAAGATCACTCACTATTTCCATTCAAAAGTCAAGGGGTGTAGACTGGGATTAGATGACTTGGTTCTCCGAAGGGTCTTTTTGGCGAATAAAGACCCTATGGATTGTGTGTTGGGCCTGAACTAAGAAGGACCATACCAGATTGTAGAGGTATTACGCAAGGGAACTTTTAAGCTAGCTCGACTGAATGGGGAAGTAATCCCACGGACTTGGAATGCTCTGCACTTGAAAAAGTATTATCAATAGTACTATCATCAATGTAAGGCTTATTTATAAAAGCCATTTTTATTAAATAACAGATGGATTATTAAATAACCACACCTTAGTTTTATTATTACAAGCTCGTGTTCTCATAACCAGGAAACTTTATACATTCTGGTTGCTTGGGGAGCACATATCTAAGGTCGATGAGTTTTTGTTTTTTAAAAAAATTAAGCCTACATGGATAAGATTACAAACTTAGAAGCTTGGAAAAATTGATTATTCAATGGCTTTTTAAAGCTTAAGTTGTCAATAAATCTAGCACAAACTAAGCTTTAATTCATCTAAAACCCTGGATATAACCGGGTCCGAAACTTAGATGCTGGAAAAAATTGATTATTCAAAGACTTTTTAAAGCCTGAGTTTTCGATTAACCTAGTGCGAACTAAGTTTAAGTCATCTAAAACCCTGGATATAACCAGGTCTGGGGCCTGATTCTCAATAGATATAACCCTATTAAGCTTATTAAAAACCCTGGACATAACCAGGTCTAAGGCCTGATTCTTAACAGATACGATGCAAAGAAGCGAGCAGTTGGATACACCCAAGATTGAAATAATCTACCTCAATCTAAAGACGATTCTGAAGATTTTGAATGTGCAAAAGTCTAAGAATACATAAACATGAGAATATTAAAGAAGACAAATAGATTACAACTCAAATGTATATTGTAATGACCCAAAATCACTAATAAGCCTTAAGGGCCTTGATTAGTGTGTTGTGAGGGCATAATTGGTATTTATGTGAGTAGTGATTAAACGCATGATTATGTGACATGCATGATCCTATGATTATATGGATATGTGAAATGCATGTTTATGAGTGTTGAATATGCATGTGGGCCCTGTTTACCTTGTAAGGGCATATTTGTAATTATATGTGATAAATTGTTGAGACCACATTATTATGTGGTTATATTTGCAGCTTGTGGCTCGAGGTGATCCTAGTGAGCGGTTTAGTGAAATAGTCACGGTGGGGATTTATACCTGGCTCGGGGGAGCCTGGGGGTATTTCTGGGAACTTGGGAAATATATTGGAGATTATTAGGCATTGGGGAAAATAATTGGTGATTAATTAGATGACGGGAATTAAGAGGTAAATATTAGAGACACTGGAGGAATTAGCAGGAATTGAGAACAATGACCAAAATTCCCTTAGAGTGATTAAAGACTTGGTTATATTTGGGAGGGCAAAAGGGTCTTTTGGTGTTTAAGAGGGGATAAGTGTTATTCTGCCCTTTTGGACTTAGTGGAAGTTGTAGAAAGAATGAGAAACTGAAGGAAAGAAAGAAAGAAGGAAAAACAGAGCGTCAAACCTATCTCTCTCTCTTTCTTGAATTGCTGCTTCTCTCTCCCTTTCTTGTGGATTTTGGAGCTGGAAACTCAGGGAAAGTCAAGGCAAGGTCTTGGGACTTTGATCCTTGGAGTGGCTAGAAGTTCAACTAGATTTAGGTCAAGTTAAGGACATAAGCTTTGGAATTGAACGAGCTAAAGTTTGGAAGAGCATAAAGACAACCTAAGGTCGAATTCTCTCAGCTAAGGTGTTCGCTAGGGCTTGGATCAGGATCGTGCTCAAGTGTAACATCAATTACCCAAAGTGCTCAGAATCAAAGGTAAGAGAACTGCACCTGGTTATGTGGTTATGTTGGGACTAAGAGTTCCCTATACTTGTATGTGATGTCATATGATAGTATTATGCCATGGGGATATGAGATAACTGGCCTAAGAGTGCTAGAATCTATATTTGCGCACAGGACGCGGCTCGACCACTAGTAGCTGAGGTTAATTAAATAATCACTGAGCTTGGCCTAAGCGAGCCAGAGTCACTGGGTTGAACACTGGGCTAGGCTTAAGTGAGCCGAAGACAGTGACTTAAACAGAGGGTGCGGCCTAAGGCCTTGACCCTAGTTGTTGAATGATATGTTTACTGTGTGAATCTGATGATTATGGAATGTTAAATACTTGGTTAAGAGACTGTTGATTTGTCAATTACTATCGCTGATTATGTGAATGTTGTGGCCTGTTAATGTCTGGTTGATATCTTATGAATCATTTGACTGTCTGAATTGTCTATGCTATGTTATATAGTTTTCTTGCTGAGCCTCAGCTCATGGGTGCTACATGGTGCAAGCAAAGGCAAGGGTTTGATGGTTCAACCATGAGTTAGAGAGTTCTGGGGCGAGGTGTACATTGTTAGCTGCTCAGGCGCCACAGTCGAGGGATTGGACAGGGACTGAAACCTAAAATGTATATTTTGCCATTAGAGTGGCCTTGTTTATTTATAACTTTTGGAACTTTTTGTAAATATGTCCTTTAAACCCTGTTTTAGGATCCCATGTACTAAACAATTATTTTAATGAAAATTATTTGTTTATGACCAAAATCTTTTAAACTTAACCTATTTATGACTATAGGATCACGTTTTCATTATAAAGACTTGATTAGCAAGTCCTGCACTATTTTAAACACACAGTGTAACTATCTTGGTTATCGAGGGTGTTACATATATTCAAAAGAAATCCTCGAGCTAAGCTTAGAGGCAATTGTTTTTATCCCAAGGGATTGTTGGAAAATGATTACAAAATAAAATCATAAATGAGATCATTGGGCTCCGTTAGCTCGCTCCGCCGTAGTAACCTCTTCACAATCGCCCTCCGCTGCTCCAGTTGCCTCACCAGTTTCTGAGGGTTCTTGCAAAAGCTGAGCCTTGAATTTAGCAAGGTGTGGATCCCATAACCCGAGCTCCATGAAGGAGAAGTTTCCATCTTGGTTGAAATCCTAACAATGGTAAAGCATCTCCTCCATGGTTGATGATGACAATGTCGCTTCCTCCTTGGCTATAACTTCGGCTTTGAGTAGCTTCACTTTGAGCTCACCATTCTCGGCCTGAAGCTGTTCAACATGGCGGTTTGCCTCTGTGACCTGAGCTTGGGAGGTGGATAATGTGGTCTTTTCGGCCTGCTCGCCTTCTTGGGAAGAGATAAGAACAACTTTAGCAACATGCTCATTCTTCTCAGCAACTGTCAAGGAAGCTTTGGCGGCATGCTCACTTTCCTGAGCAACATTCAGGGTGACCTTGGCAGCAGCCAGCTCAACTCGGATCACTTTGTCTTTGGCCTTAGCATGAGCTATGCTTCGGTATTGGGCCATGACAGACTACAAAATAACAAAACAAGTTAAAAAAAATAGAGGAAGAACACATAGTAAACAAAAAAGAATCAGATGTGGGAGAAAGACTCACGGTGAGGTTCAACCCCATGGCAGATTCGAGTACATCCTCCGGGCTGCGCTCCTCTATGGCCCTCAGATCCCTCGCACTGGCTTTATATGCATGGCCCACCATGTGACTCTTTGTCTCATACACTATACCCCGAAAGGCCTCGGGGATCTTTTCCAGGTGCTGTGGCTCAACCTGTATTTAGACGATGGGGGCCTCAGCTTAAATTTCTTGGGGAGGTGGAGGCATGTGTCGAGGGGGAGGAGGAAGAGCTTTCCCAAGCACAGCGCACATCTTTACCCTTAGAGGGGATTTTTATAGTATCCCCTATTTTAAGGGTGGCCTTCTTTGTCACCCTGGGCCTTTTTCACGCCGTGGCTTGTTCCAGACCTTTCAGCTTGAAAGGTTATCCTTAGGTTGGGAGCTCCTGTCGATTCCATCTCTTCACCTAAAAAGAAAAACTGGAAGTTAATTCACAAAAGTAATGTTTCAAAGATATAAAAAAAAGGGGGGGAGATAAAGATCCTATCCTCCGGGTTGGGGAAGGAATCTACTACGACCAGCTCGGGTGTATGAATCGGGCTAAGCACGACCTCTGGCTTTAGGATAAACAGAGGGGAGGGGGAGTTTAAGGCTAAAATTTCATGGATTCTAGGGGGTTCAGGTCTCTCCTTGGGGCTGGATTTGTCTACATACTGCCTAACCCTAGGAGTAAATGCCCCTTAGAGCAGAGAAGGCCAAGTCCTAAGGTTGGTTTCTAATTCTTCAAAGACAGAAGATCTAAAGTTCAGCGTGTTGTCAACTACAATTGTGCCTCTGGGATAGCTATGGACGTAGTGTACCATCAAGAAATCCAGATATTGGAGGAGAGTTACATTTAGGTCTGGATCGGTGGGATGGCGGCTAACTAACTAGTTGGGGTTAAAACGTATTAACCTAAAGCTAGCAGCAGCCCAATCTAACTCTCTAAATAAGTATGGGTTACCTTGGCCGGAGGGGCCGACTGCTGCCCCTGACTGTAGTGTCCAAGAATATTTACTTAGCTAGCTAGATAGTAATAGTAGTTAGTAGAAGTTTGTAGTATGATAGATTCCGTGGATTTTGGTTTAAGCCAGGAAATAGTTGGACACTCATAGCGACAACTATGGATTTTATAAGTTTAACCTATAGTTTAGAAATATTAGTTATAACATAAGGTTTGGTTACTATTACTGGTCTTAGATATATATTTATTATAACCATTAAGAGCATGACACTAGTCATAATCATGTTTATTAAGGAATTAAGTATTTTGATGAATAGTTTTAATAAAAGAAAGATCTAGAATCTCTAGAACCTTCCAGAAACTGTTAGGATCGTATTATGACTCAATCAAAGCTATTTATCCAATTCAAAATATGCTGAAAAAGTGTAATTATGTGTTTGATATATCAATGTATGCCAATATATCGCAGCTATAGGGGTCGATATATCGCCTACGGAAGATATGGAAAACACGTCGACTTTGCACGAACGATCGAACGAGGCTCAGGAATATAGGGGGAGGTGATATATCGCCTATGGGGGGTGATATATCGGCTCCAAGCTTGATTTTTGAAAAGTTTATGATTTTGAATGAAAAATACCCTAAACCACTTGGACCTGCCTGTGAACGATTTTGACCGAGTTCGGGGCATCTATTGAATGAAAATTCAAATATTTTTCATTTTATATTCATTTATTTATTCAAAATAAAAGGGTTTAGTTTCACTCCTTGAACTCTATAAATAGGACGTAGTACTCAACCATTTTCTTCATTATTCAAGCAGTCTTCAGAGCCTCCAAGTTGCTAGTGTTACTATAGAGAGAAACACTTGGGTTTTGGGTTAAAAGCTTTATCATTCTAAGCTTTTCTAAACACCTGGGAGGTGAGATATAGTGAGATTTTGGTATTGTGGTTTAGATCAATCCATAAGATCATTCAAGGTATTCTTCTCCCTAAGTTAAGTTCTTTGGTTATCTTTTATTCAGATCCTAACTCTTGTTTATGATTCTTGATTAGGTATTTAAGTTTCTTTAAACTTAACGTTCTTCTTGGTAAGTTTCTTCTTGATGATTTAGTTCTCATTTCATCTTTTTTCTTTAGAGATACTCACCATTTTTATTGTTGGTTTATAGGAGTGTTGTAATCCCATTCTTGTTCCCAAATATCCCGGCTATTGGTAAGGAAAATAAGATAGATTACATGTGCTTTTATGTTTATGTTATTATATGTTTTATGTGATGATATGTATAATTATGTATGAATATGTCTTGTAGTCTTTGGGGCTTATAGTTGCTTAGCTAGCAAACCCCAATGTCTTTATGTTGCTTGGGGCTTATAGTTGCTTAGTTAGCAAACCCCAATGTTTTTATGTTACTTGGGGCTTATAGTTGCTTAGCTAGCAAACTCCAATGTTTTTATGTCGCTTGGGGCTTATAGTTGCTTAGATAGCAAACCCCAAGATTATTTATCATTTTCATGGTTTAGAGTTATGATTTACCCTACCTCGACTAGTAGAGAACCTAGATGGGTTATCATATACAACCATGTGATCTAACCTACCTCGATTAGTAGACAAAGGACCTAGATAGTTTATCACATGCCATGTTAATGAGTTAATGGCCATTAATATTGTAGTCCTATATGATATATGTTTTTTTTATAGTCATATGTTTTATAGTATATGTTTATGATATAGTCTTATGTTTATGATTTATGATGTATGTTTTTAGTAGATTTTCCTTGCTGGGCATTAGGCTCACCCCTTTATGTTTAGTGTGATGCAGGAAAATAAATATGGAAGGTGGAAGGATTCTTGGTAGCTTGGCTTCTGTGTTAAGGATGAATGGATTGAATGGACTGCGTGTCGATTGAGGGCGACGTTATTTATTTTAAGTCTTTAAATCATGGTTTGATTTTTTTCCAAAAATAGTAGTTAAACGAATTTAAAGTTTATGTTTTATGTTTTATAAACAATGGGATCCCATACCATATTACATTTTATTTTATATTTTTACCTTATTTTGTATTGGTACAGTATTTTGGGTTGTAAATAAAGTTATGTTCTTTCTTATGTATGTTTCCCAAAATAGTAGCTATGTCTAGTAGTTTTAATGGTCCAAGGTCTTAGAAATAGTTGGGTCATTACAGTTGGTATCAGAGCAACGATTCATTTGCATGAAGTTCTCCTTGATACACACACTTAAGCTCCGAATCTAACCGCCAATGTAAGTGTTTATGTTATAGTTATTATGTTTATGTTATTAGCTAACATTCTAGTCCTTATGTTTTCAGCTAAGAATGGATGGAACCTTGACCTATGAGGATATCTGAGCCATTAAGGCATTAAAAAGGATTAAAGAGTTGAGGAATACAGTAGGAGTGTTAGAAATAATCACTCGGAGATTACTCTTATTCCACAAGGAGATAGTTCACCTCCAATCTACTCAGCAAATCATGATGAGAGCTACGGAGCACTATGTTTTAGTGATTAGGCTTTTTAAAGATTATCCTTCTGTAATTACATCTTTAGAATAAATATGGGAGACTATAGATGATGAAGATGAATTACCAGTAGCTATGAGATATTATTTTCTCATACTTAGGTTCACCTCTAAGATGGAATTCCAATTCACTAATGAGGAAAAACATAGAATCTTTACGAATCTTCCTCGAGGAAATTTTGAGGCTCAGCCTAATGATGATTATGAGGAGATAGATGATGATATGTTAGATGAAGGGTCAGATGTAGAAGATCATGACTTTTAGATTAGTTTATTTCTTTATTTATTTATTTTTGCATTTACGATTGTATTTAGTGAAAACCTTTTTCCAAATGAATATTATTGTTATTTTTGAATGACATGTATGAGTTTGATTATTTTTACAATCATAATAAATTTAAATAAATAAATAATGATTGAGTTCAGTGAGGGTGGATGCAAATCAATGGATCGAGTTCTATATTGAGAATTAGGGGGCCATAGTAGTGGGAACGATTTTACTAATCCCAGCCCTCCCTCAATATGGTTAACTTTGGAACAACGACGAGTTTCGAGCCTGAGAATTAAGTCATATAGGATGATTAGAAATACACTTAGAAAATATTAAAGATGGCTTACTTTTCTGAGTATAGAAACACACCCTAATTATAAAGAAGGCTTACATAATTTTTCATAAGAAATCATAATTAATAGGTCCGAGTTATGTTTGCTTAGCCTAAGTTTTGCCTTAGAGCCAATTAGGGTAAGTTCTAACATGTGTTTCTTTACTGTTAGAACTCCGTTGAAGATGTCGCTCAGAATGTTTGCATGCACAAATGCTAATGCCTCTAGCGTCACTCATGAGACTAATGAAGCCCCTCCATTTCGCAGAAGGGGAGCGCGTGCTACCAATACTTCTGCTAACAAAAGTGCACCGCCACCTCCGGTTGACAACACCGTAGAAATTGTTATGCTACGACAAAAAGTGAAAGAATTTTTGCAGCAACAACGACAACAGGCCCAGCCACAGCTACAGACTCATACTCAGCCTCAGCCACAATCGCAGCCTCAACAAATGGCTCAAGCACCCCAACAAGTAGGTCCTTATGGGGGATGGCCAATGGAAAACTATGCGTCCTACCCAGCTCAGTACATGGAGCCAATCTATGAACGGTTTCATAAGCAACACGCTCCAAACTTTGAAGGGACAATGAACCCCTTCGAGGCGTAAGAATGGCTCAGAAATGTAGAGCCGATCCTAGCGCACATGAAACTCGGCAATGCGGATCGCATATCCTGCGTTTCGCATCTTCTTAAAAAGGATGCTAGAATATGGTGGGACCAAGTTTAACAGACTCGCGACATTGCCACTATGACATGGACCAGGTTTGTAGAGCTGTTCCACAAGAAATATTACAACTCGGCAGCAACGCTACAAGGGTTGAGGAATTCACCAGTCTGAAAAAGGGTAACTTATCGGTAGCAGAGTATGCTCGGCAATTCGATCGACTAGCCATGTTTTCTCCAGAGCTTGTCCCAACCGATGCTCTGAGGGTTACCAAGTTTGAAAGAGAACTCAGACCAAATATTGAGCTAGGGGTTAAGCTAGCAAACCCTAGAACTACTACTTATGCCGATGCTCTAGAAACGACTATAGAAGTAGAAAGGCTCCAGGCGAATGTTAGTAAGGAGGAGGCCAGTAAGCCTGAACCTAAACAGCAAAGTCAACCTCAGAATGGTCGGAACAACCACCACAACAACAACCATCAGTCCAGCAACCATAATGGTCAGAAGAGAAGGCATCTTGACAACACGCAATTTGACAATGATAAAAGAGCACGGACAAACAATGGAGGTAGTTCGTCGGGTAATGTAGAATACTCGTAGTGCTCTAAGTGCTAAAAGAAACATCCTAGTGAGTGTCATGCAAACACCAAGGGATGCTACAATTGTGGTAAGGAAGGTCACTGAAAGAAAGAATGTGCCCAGCTAAAGCAAGAAGAGAAAAGGGACAACAAGATGGTTCCTGCCAGAGTCTTTGCCTTGACCCAGGGAGAAGCTGGAGCTAGTAATAAATTGGTCACAGGTCAAATTCATATCCTCAATAATGTATGTTCAGTATTATTTGATTCGGGAGCCACACACTCGTATATCTCGTTAGGAATGATAGAGAAATTAGACAAAACTTGTGAAAGATTTAGAACTAGGTTTGTGACAGAATTGCCTACGGGTGAAGCAATCCTATTATCACGGATAGTACGAGGCGTACCGATCAAAATTGAGGACGTAGAACTAGAAGGAGACATGATAGAGTTAGAGATTAAAGACTTCGATGTGATACTGGGCATGGCATGGCGCAACCATCAACTGTAGATGCAAGCAAGTGACGTTCGAGACTCCTGACGGTCAGAGACTATGCTTTATGGGAAAGGTTTCAAGACTATGTACACCGCTTATTTCATCTCTCAAAGTTCAGATGATGATAGAAAAAGGATGTCATGCATTCTTAGCTAGTGTCGTGGATGTGGTAAAGGAAACACCACTAAAGGTTGGAGACGTCCGCATTATAAAGGAATTCCCAGAAGTATTTCCTGATGACTTGCCAGGTTGCCGCCAACTGGGGAAATTGACTTCACAATCGAGCTAGTACCGGACACCGAGCCTATCTCCAAGGCACCATACCTGATGGCACCTATCAAACTCAAGGAGTTAAAGACGCAGCTACAAGAACTCTTAGACTTCGGTTTCATTAGACTAAGCCATTCGCCATGGGGAGCCCCGGTTCTATTTGTGAAGAAGAAGGATGGAAGTATATAGATGTGTATAGATTACCGCGAGGTGAATAAGGTGACAATTAAGAATAAGTACCCGCTACCCCAGATTAATGACTTGTTTGATCAACTTTGAGGCGCGACCGTGTTTTCAAAGATTCATCTACCGTCCGTGTATCACCAGCTCAAGGTACGGGAAGAGGATGTTTTTTATGGGCCTAAGAGCTCCAAGTATATGTATAATTTCAATGATGGTATTACGCCATGGGACATGTGATAGTGGCCTAAGGGTGATAGCGGCCTAAGGGCGCGACTTGGCCACCGGTAGCCGAGGACAGCTTATTATTCACTGAGCTCGGTTTAAGTGGGCCGGAGTCAGTCGGATAACGAAGGGTGCGGCCTGAGGGCGCTAACCCTAGTTATCATTTGTAAATTGATATATGATATGAGTCGATATGTTTAGTATGATGAATACTTGGTTATTCTTAATGTTTATGTGGTTGTGAATATGTTTATGCAATATGAGATATTGAATTGGCTGTTGATTGCTTATGCTCTGTTGTTGTGTTTTCTTGCTGGGCCTTGGCTCACGGGTGCTACGTGGTGCAGGTAAAGGCAAAGGCAAGTTGGACCAATCCTGAGATGGAGAGCTGCGGGGTTGAATGTACATAGCCAGCTGTTCGGTCACCATGGGCGAGGAGTGGATCAAGATAGAGATTGCCTAATTGTCTGTTTTTCCTTAATATGGCTACTACTATATTTAATTCCTAAATCTTTTGTAAATGGTTTTAATCTTAATATTTTTGGGATCCCGTGTAAACAGGAAATGTTTCTTTATAAGAAATGTGACTTTTAAGACCAAAATCTTTTAACCTTAGTTCCATTATAGTTTATATAACACGTTCTTAATTAAATGACTTGATTAGCAAGTCTAGCACTTTATAAACACACAGTGTAATGGTCTTGGCTATCCAGGGCGTGACAACTTGGTATCAGAGCATCCTAGGTTTATGGGTCCTGAAGATTGGCTGGATATGTACATTCGCCGCGAGAGACAAGCTCAACTCAGGGTTTGGTAATTGTGTATATATGATTATGTGTTTAAATGATTTGAGTGAGATATGATTGTTGATATCTGTTTGATGAATAGGGAGCATGAGTTACTGATAGGGCCTGGCCCTTGACTATTGCATGATGCTATTGAGGCGTTCTTATTAGCACTGTTGTGCATGTGAATGAATATCTGGATAAATCGTTATATTTTGATTGTTTGTGAATGGTTGGAGTTCCAGTGATAGATCATGGAAGGATTATTACCCTGTCATCATAGCCTAATTGCCGAGTCGTTGATTGTAGATTGACTTGAATAGTTATGCGTTCAAGAAAATCCACGCGACTAGTCGACAGGTCTGGGGCTAGAGATGATGATCGGGGTCAGACCCCTCCACCAGTCCCTGAGAACTGGCAAAAATTAATTGGCGACATGTAGGGTCGACTTCAGAGCCAAGATGAACAGATTCGAATTCTGCAGCGGGCTCCATCTGGGAGTGTTACCCCTATTGTGCCACCGGCAGTGGTACCTGTAGTGCAGCCAGTTGAGGCTGGGAACAAGTGGGAACCGTTGTATGAGCGGCTCAGGAAGCAACAGCCCCCGATCTTTGAGGGAGGACCAGATCCACTGAAGGCTGAGCAGTGGATGACTATGATCACTACTATACTTGATTTTATGAGAGTGGAAGGACATGATAGAGTGGCCTGTGCCACGTATATGCTGAGGGAGGATGCCAGAATCTGGTGGGACGTGGCATCACAAACCAGAGATGTTTCTGCATTGACTTGGGAAGGGTTTAAGGACTTTTTTAGTCAGAAGAATTATAATGTTGCCATCAGGGCAGCAAAGATAAATGAGTTCGTGGGGCTGGTTCAGGGCAGTATGACAGTTACAGAATATGCCTTGAAGTTCGACAGACTTGCGAAGTTCACATCGGATATTGTGCCTACTGATGCAGCTAGGCAAGACAGGTTTATTAGAGGGCTGAGTGCTATGATAGCCCGAGATGTGAGAATTACCATAGTTCCTGGAGGGACAACCTATGCTCAGGCTGTGGAGAAGGCTCTTACCGCTGAGGAAGTGGAGAACAAGACATGGAGAGAGAGTGTTGTCAGAAGGGAGGGCCGCAGGGTGGTGCCTCCATATTTTGGTTCTGGTATGGGCGGAGGCCCCAATGATTTGAAGAGAAGGACTCCTGATGCTTCGATCGCTCCTGGTCCTTATGGGAGAGGTCAGGGTACTCAGGGTGGCCGTCAGGGAGGCGGTGATGCATGGAGGACTTATCCAGAGTGCACGAGATGCAAGAGACGCCATCCGGGCAAGTGTCGGGCTAGGGCCTGCTGTGTGTGAGGGGTGGTGGGACACCTCAAGAAGGATTGCCCGACAGTGAAGAAGGGGGAGACAGGGAAGGTGGACAGCTTGACTCCAACTCGAGTGTTCACCCTGATGCAGGCGGAGGCCGAGGCTAGTCCCTCGGTAGTGACAGGTCAGCTTTCTAGTGCTGGCACTCCTTTTACTGTGTTGATTGATTTCGGTGCTATGCATTCATTTGTATCTGATAAGGTGATTGATAGAATATGTAGACCTAGTGAGTATAGTACTTCAGGGTTTGGGACTATTTTGCCTACAGGGGAACTGGTAGTATCTAGGAGGTGGATTAGAGCACTGCCAGTGATAGTTGATGGTAGGGAGTTATCAGTAGACTTGATTGAGTTGAGTATGGAGGACTTTGATATGATTTTAGGTATGGATTGGCTGGTTAGATATGGAGCTACCATTGACTGCAGGAAGAAGATGGTAACTTTTGAGCCAGAGGGCGAGGATCCCTTCCTTTTTGTGGGAGCGGTGCATGGACCCCGCGTATCCATAAAATCTGCATTAAGAGCCAGAGATTTGTTACAGGGTGGATGTATAGACTTTCTGGCTAGTGTGGTGGATACCACCAGAGTTTCACCAGTTGGACCGGAGGAGACCAGATTGGTTTGCGAGTTCTTGGATGTGTTTCTTGAGGATTTGCCTGGGTTGCCGCCACGTAGAGAGATTCAATTTGTCATTGAGTTGGCGCCAGGGACTGAGCCAGTGCTGAGGGCACCATATAGAATGGCACCGGCGGAATTGAAAGAATTAAAGATACAGTTGCAGGAACTTCTAGATTTGGGGTTCATCAGGCCTAGTTACTCGCCTTGGGGTGCTCCAGTTTTGTTTGTTAAAAAGAAGGACAGGACTTTGAGAATGTGTATTGACTACCGAGAATTGAACAAGTTAACTATTAAGAATAAGTATCCCCTACCAAGGATTGATGACTTGTTCGATCAGCTGCAGGGTAAGACGGTGTTCTCAAAGATTGATCTTCGATCTGGTTATCACCAGCTGAGGATCAAGGATGAGGACATACCTAAGACGGCCTTCCGAACGCGGTATGGGCACTATGAGCTCTTGGTCATGTCTTTTGGCCTGACCAATGCCCCAGCAGCATTAATGGATCTAATGAACAGGGTGTTCAAGGATTTTCTAGATCAGTTTGTTATAGTCTTCATCGACGACATCTTGGTGTATTCCAGTTCAGAGGCAGAGCACGAGGTTCTTCAGAGGTTGAGGGAGCGTCAGTTGTACGCTAAGTTTAAGAAGTGTGAGTTCTGGTTACTTGAAGTAACATTCCTTGGACATATCGTAGGTGCAGATGGGATTAAGGTGGATCCATCTAAGATAGAGGTGGTCAGGGAATGGCCGAGGCCAAGGAACACCTCAGAGGTGCGGAGTTTTCTTGGTTTAGCAAGTTACTATAGATGGTTTGTAGAGGGCTTCTCGAAGATAGCAGCACCGATGATAGAATTGACAAGAAAGAATTTGAAGTTTATTTGGTCAGACAAGTGCAAAGATAGTTTCCAAGAGTTGAAGCGACGACTTATTACAGTGCCGGTGTTGAGTCTTTCTTCGGGGGAAGGGAAGTTTGTTGTTTACTGCGATGCATCGAGGTTGGGCTTAGGCTGTGTGTTGATGCGGAATGAGAAGGTTATAGCTTATGCATCACGACAGCTGAAGGAGTATGAGCAGCAGCATCCTACCCATGATTTGGAATTGGCAGCAGTGGTTTTTGCACTGAAGATTTGGTGACACTATCTGTATGGGGAGAAGTGCGAGGTATACACAAACCATAAGAGATTGAATTATTTCTTTACACAAAAGGACCTGAACATGAGACAGAGGCGTTGGCTGGAGTTGGTAAAGGATTATGATTGTGATATTCTTTACCATCCAGGGAAAGCCAATGTGGTGGCAGATGCATTGAGCCGGAGAGGTCCAGGTCAGTTGTATAGTTCTATTCAGATCTCAAGGGAGTTAGCTGCTGAGATGCTTAGAGCAGGGATAGAGTTGATGGTAGGACGGTTGGCTAATATTACTCTGCAGTCGACCCTGCTAGAGCGGATCAGAAAGGGACAGTTGGCAGATGCTCAGTTACAAAGGGTTAGAGAGGATGTCTTAGCGAGAGTAGCTAAGGACTTTTCTGTTTCTGAGGTTGGTTTACTTCGGTATCAGGGGCGGGTTTGTGTTCCAGCTGATGAGGGGATTAGACGAGAGATACTGGATGAGTCTCATACGACACCGTACTCACTTCATCCGGGTACCACGAAGATGTATCAGGATCTGCGAACTTTTTATTGGTGGCCCGGTATGAAGAATGATGTGGTAGAGTACGTTGCCAGATGCTTAATTTGTCAGCAGGTGAAAGTTGAGCATCAGCGACCAGCAGGGTTGCTCCAGCCTTTGGGTATTCCTGAATGGAAATGGGAGGACATTACTATGGACTTTGTGGGAGGTTTACCCAGGATAGTGGGGCTTCATGATTCGGTGTGGGTGATAGTGGATAGGTACACCAAGTCAGCCCATGTTCTTCCAGTGAGGTCGACATTTACTGTGGATCAATATGCTGAATTGTATGTGAGGGAGATCGTACGTCTCCACGGGGTTCCTAAGTCTATAGTGTCAGACCGGGATCCTATCTTCACTTCCAAGTTTTGGAGTGGTTTGCAGAAGGCTTTGGGGACTCAGTTGAAGTTCAGTACAGCCTTTCATCCTCAGACTGATGGACAGTCTGAGAGGACGATCTAGGTATTAGAGGATATGCTCAGAGCATATGTGATTGATTTTGAGGGTTCATGGAGTAAGTATCTGCCGTTGATTGAATTTTCGTATAATAATAGTTATCAATCAACGATTGGTGTGGCTCCCTATGAGATGTTGTATGGGAGGAGGTGTAGATCACCCATTCACTGGGATGAGATGGGGGAGAGGAGATATTTGGGGCCAGATATGGTTCAGAGGACAAGTGAAGCTATAGAGAAGATCCGGGCTAGGATGCTCGCTTCTCAGAGCAGACAGAAAAGCTACGCTAATCCTAAGCGTAGGGACGTGGAGTTCCAGGTTGGGGACCACGTCTTTCTTCGAGTTTCACAATTGCGAGAGGTGAGGAGGTTTGGAAAGAAGGGTAAGCTAAGCCCTAGATTCATTGGACCATTGGAGATCCTGGAAAGGATTGGTCAGGTGGCTTACAGGTTAGCTTTGCCACCATCGTTGTCTGGAGTTCATGACGTATTCCATATTTCTATGCTTCAGAACTACGTCTCTGATGGGATCCATGTGTTGAGGTACGAAGATTTGGAGTTACAGGCAGATTTGGCTTATGAGGAGCAACCAGTTTAGATCTTGGATCGAAAAGATAAAGTATTGCGGAATAAGACGATTCCTTTTGTTAAAGTACTATGGAGGAATAGTAAGGTCGAGGAGGCGACCTGGGAGCTTGAGACAGTGATGCGGGATTAGTATCCCGAGTTGTTCATGTAAATTTCAAGGAAGAAATTCTCATTAGGAGGGGATAGTTGTAACGACCCAAATTTGTTAATAAGGCTTAAGGGCCTTGATTAGTGTGCCTGGAGGGCATAATGGGAATTATGTGTGATTTTAATGAGTAAGATGCATGATTATGATTTAAAGCATGTTATATGACTACTTCAATTTTTGAGATGCATGACTATGTGTATTAGTATGCATGTAGGCCCTAATTAGGTTAGAAGGGCATAATTGTAATTTTGGCCATTATGGGCATAACTGCTTTGATATATGTGATAATTGTCGAGACCACATTATTATGTGGATATATCTGTGATCTGTGACTCAAGACGATCCTAGTGAGCAAAGTAGCGAAAAAGTCATGGCGGGGATTTATACCCGGCTCGGGGTGAGCCTAGGGGTATAAATGGGAATTTAGTGAGTATATTGGAGTCTATTTTTAACATCGAGGAATATAATTGGAGATTAGTTAGGTATCGGGAATTAAGCGGGAAATATTAGAGACACTCGAGGAGTTAGCGGGAATTGGGTAAAATGACTAAAATGACCCTAAGTGGACTAAAGGGTTAGAAATAAAAGGGAGGGAATTTTGGTGAATTGGCATCTCAGAGAAAGATAAGTTAAGGCTTTATACTTAGTGGGAGTTGTAGAAAGGTGTAGAAGTCTGAAAGAGAGAAAAGAAGGAATGGAAAGAAAAGAGAAAAGGAAGGAAAAACAGAGTTGCTTTCCTTGGAGTCGGTTGGGGATCTCTTCACCATTTTGGGAGTTTTCTTGGAGTAACTTCCAGAGGGGAGTTAGGTCAACTAAGCCATAAGGTTTCTGAGCTAAACTTGAAGAATTGGCAGAGGTTTAGCAGGAACACACTAACACTTGAGGTAAGACTTTAGAGTTCTTCAGTTTCTGGTTTTTGAAGTATGGTGTTTAAGTTGAATTTGATGGGAACTTCAGCGAATTCAGGCCAAAGGCTGAGGAAGAGCAAGCTAAGGGGGTGTAGAGGTTATCTTGAAATCAAAATTCCATTAAAAGGTATGAAGTTCTGAGCTCTAGACTTTGGTGTTTTGACTAGTTTATGTTGAGTTCTGAGTATAGGGTCAACTATGGTGAATTTTGGGATTAAGAATGCATGTGCTTGAGTTTTGGGTATTTGGGGTGCTTGAGATGAGTGGAGTATGTTCATAAGATTTTTTTTGAGTTTGGTAAAGGTTTGGAGAAGCTTTGGTTGAGTTTGGTTCGAGGAAATCGCAGGAAGTGAAATTTGGTGGTTGCCTGTCTGTGACTAGCGCTACAGCGCTAGCCTTTGGGCGCTGTAGCGCTAGGCCATGCATGCTGAGGGGATTTTCCTTCTGTTTGTAGTGCTGTAGCGCCCTCCCATGAGCGCTGTAGCGCTACCGTGTCTTCTGAAGGGGATTTTAGGGTTATTTGCAAGGGTTTTTTACCAAGGGTTTGGGGTTTGATTCCACCACCTTGTTTGGTTGAACTAGGACTTCCCGAGGGCTCGAGATTGGCCTCGAGGATAGGTTTTGGACTTGAGGATTGATGATGACTTTGGCCTATGGTTGTGTTTAGGTGAGCGCTAGGGCTCGAGAGGGATCGTGCTCAAGGAGTCGAGGGATCAAAGCTAGCGAATCGAAAGGTAAGAAAACTTCACCCAGTTACATGTTTTTGATGGGACTAAGTGCTCTCGATATTTGTATCGTGTCAATGATGGTATTATGCCATGGGACATGTAAAAGCAGCCTAAGGGTATCGTACACTATATTTGCGCACACGTTGCAGCTTGGCCACTGGTAGCCGAGGACAGCTTAATATTCACTGAGCTCGGTTTAAGCGGGCCGGAGTCAGTGGGATAACGGAGGGAGCAGCCTGAGGACGCTAGCCCTAGTTATCGTATGTGAACTATAAATGATATGAGTTGATATGTTTAGTATGTGGAATACTTGATTATACTAAATGGTTATATGGTTGAGATTATGTGATGCAATATGAGATATTGATTTGTCTGTTGATTGCTTATGCTGTGTTGTTGTGTTTTCTTGTTGGGCCTTTGCTCACGGGTGCTACGTGGTGCAGGTAAAGGCAAGGGCAAGCTGGACCAATCCTGAGATGGAGGGCTACGAGGTTGAATGTACATAGCCAGCTGTTCGATCACCATGGTCGAGGGGTGGATCAGGACAGGGATTGCCTAACTGTTTGCTTTGCCTTAATATGGCTTGTTATTGCATCTAAACCTTATGACTTTTGTAAACGGTCTTCAAACTTAATATTTTTGGGATCCCGTGTAAACAGGAAATGTTTCTTATGATAAATGTGGATTTTAAGACCAAAATGTTTTAACCCTAGTTCCTTTATAGTTTTAGTAACACGTTTTAGATTAAATGACTTGATTAGCAAGTCTAGCACTTTATAAACACACAGTGTAACGGTCATGGCTATCCAGGGCGTTACATAGCCTCTCCACTTACCTACCTGACCCAGAAATAGCAAAGGTTCAACTGGAAGGATAAGTGTGAAGAAAGTTTCCAGTTGCTTAAGGATAAGCTATGCTCAGCACCAGTACTTTGTGTACCGACACCCAACGACAAGTTTGTATTCAACTGTGATGTGTTGAAGCAAGGTTTGGGTTGTGTGCTGATACAAAATGACAAAGTAATAGCCTACGCCTCAAGGCAGTTGAAGGAGTATGAGCAACGCTATCCAACGCACGATATGGAGTTGGCAGCAGTGGTCTGCATTGAGAATCTGGCGCCATTACCTTATGGAGAATGGTGTGAGATTTATACGGACCACAAAAGCTTAAAGTATTTCATCACTCAAAAGGAGCTCAACATGAGGCAGCGCAGGTGGTTAGAATTAGTAAAGGATTATGACTGCGAAATCCTATACCACTCGGGAAAGGCAAACATAGTTTTTGATGCGCTAAGTAGGAAGAGTTATGGAAATCTAGCAACATTAGCTGGAATAGAAAAGACGCTACAGCAAGAGGTGATCAATGTCAAAATAGAAGTAGTCATTGGTCAACTGGCTAACTTGTCCATCCATTCAAGTCTATTAGAAGATATACAGATCGGGCAAGGGCCTGATGACACATTAATATCTCACATAACTGCAGTTAAAGAAGGTAAGGCCACATATTTCTCGGTATCAGGACAGAGGTTCTTGAAATATAAGGATCGGGTATGCGTGCCGAATGATCAAGGGATTAAGATGAAGATTTTAGAAGAAGAGCACAATACCCCATAATCAGTTCACCCAGGGTTGACCAAGATGACTCGCGATCTTAAAGCACTGTATTGGTGGCCAGGAATGAAGAAAGATGTAGCAGAATATTTGTTTAAATGCTTAGTATGCCAGTAAGTGAAACCAGAACATCAGCAGCCTGTAGGCTTATTGCAACCGCTTAGTATTCCAGAATGGAAGTGGGAGGACATAGCCATGGATTTTGTGACAGGATTACCATGAACAAATAAGCAGCATGATTCAGCTTGGGTAGTAATAGATAGACTAACCAAGTCAGCTTACTTCCTGCCTATCAAGACTACGTACACAGCAGTTCAGTATGCAAACGTTTTTGTCCGAGAAATAGTAAGACTGGATGGAATCCCTATAACCTTAGTATCCGATAAAGGATCGGTGTTTACATCGAGATTTTGGGGAAGCTTGCAGCAAGCTATGGGTACCATACATATTTTAGAGGATATGTTGCGCGCTTGTGTACTTGATTTCGAAGGACCATGGAGTAACTATTTGCCGCTGATAGAATTCTCCTACAACAATAGCTGCCAGTCAACAATTGGGATGGCACCCTATGAGTTACTTTATGGAAGTAAGTGTCGATCACTGTTACATTGGGACGAGGTAGGAGAAAGGCAACTTCATGGACCCCAAGCGATTAGAGAAGCTCAAGATGCAGTAGCACTGATTAGGAAGCGTATGCTTGCTGCTCAGAGCTGACAGAAAAGTTATGCGGATGCCAAGCGGCGTGATCTGGAATTCAAAGTTGGAGATCAAGTCTTCCTAAAGATATCTCCTATGAAAGGTGTGAAGTGGTTTGGGAAGAAAGGCAAGGTTAGTCCCCGGTTTATAGGTCCTTTTGAGATATTGGACAAGGTGGGAACAGTTGCATATAGATTAGCCCTACCGCCACCTCTAGCTGATAGCCACAATGTGTTCCACATCTCGATGCTGCGTAGAAATGTGTCAGACCCATCTCACGTCCTCAAGTACTATACGATAGCACTTCAGAAAGACTTGAGTTACGAGGAATGACCGGTTAGCATCCTAGATAGAGGGATGAAAAAACTATGGTCTAAGAGTATTCCGATAGTCAAGGTCCTATGGAGCAATAGTTCTGAACGGGAGGCAACATGGGAGTTGGAGGAAGACATGTTAGCTTGGTATCCAGAATTGTTTGGCAAGTAAATTTCGGGGATGAAATTCTTTCAAGTAAAGGACAATTGTAGTGTCCCAGAATATTTACTTAGCTAGCTAGATAGTAATAGTAGTTAGTAATAGTTTGTAGTATGATAGATTCCGTGGATTTTGGTTCAAGTGGAGAATTAGTTGGACACTCATAGCGACAGTTATGGATTTTATAAGTTTAACCTATAGTTTAGAAATATTAGTTATAACATAAGGTTTGATTAATATTTCTGTTCTTAGATATATATTTATTATAACCCAAGGTTTAGATAGAACCATTAAGAGCATGACACTTGTCATAATCATGATCATTAAGGAATTAAGTATTTTGATGAATAGTTTTAATAAAAGGAAGATCTAGAAGCTCTAGAACCTTCCAGAAACTGTTAGGATCGTATTATGACTCAGTCAAAGTTGTTTATCCAATTCAAAATATGCCAAAAAAAGTACAATTACGTGTTTGATATATCAACGTATGCCGATATATCGCAACTATAGGGGCTGATATGTCGCCTATGGAAGATACGGAAAACACGTTGACTTTGCATGAACGATTGAGCGGGGCTCAGGAATATAGGGGGAGGGCGATATATCGGCTCCAAGCTTGATTTTTGAAAAGTTTGTGATTTTGAATTAAAAATACCCTTAACCACTTGGACCTGCCTTTGAACGATTTTGACCGAGTTCTAGGCGTCTGTTGAACGAAAATTCAAATCTTTTTCATTTTATATTCATTTATTTATTCAAATTAAAAGGGGCTAGTATCACTCCTTGAACTCTACAAATAGGACCTAGTAATCAACCATTTTCTTCATTCTTCAAGCAGTCTACAGAGCCTCCAAGTTGCTAGTGTTACTATAGAGAGATACACTTGGGTTTTGGATTAAAAGCTTTTATCATTCTAATCTTTTCTAAACACTTGGGAGGTGAGATATAGTGAGATTTCGGTATTGAGATTTAGATCAACCAATAAGATCATTCAAGGTATTCTTATCCCTAAGTTCAGTTGTTTAGTTTTCTTTTTTTCAGATCCTAACTCTTGTTTATGATTCTTGATTAGTTATTTAAGTTTCTTGAAACTTAAGGTTCTTCTTGGTAAGTTTCTTCTTGATGATTTAGTTCTCATTTCATCTTTATTCTTTAGAGATACTCACAATTTTTACTGTTAGTTTATAGGATTGTTCTAATCCCGTTCTTGTTCCCAAATATCCCGGCTATTGGTAAGGAAAATAGGATAGAATATATGTGCTTTTATGTTTATGTTATTACATGTTTTATGTTATGATATGTATATTTATGTATGAATATGTCTTGTAGTCTTTGGGGCTTATAGTTGCTTAGTTAGCAAACCCCAATGTTTTTATGATGCTTGGGGCTTATAGTTGCGTAGCTAGCAAACCCCAATGTTTTTATGTCGCTTGGGGCTTATAGTTGCTTATATAGCAAACCCCAAGATTAATTATCATTTTCATGGTTTAGAGTTGTGATTTACCCTACCTCGACTAGTAGAGGACCTAGATGGGTTATCATATACTACTGTGTGATCTAACCTACCTCGATTAGTAGACAGAGGACCTAGATGGTTTATCACATGCCATGTTAATGAGTTAATGGCCATTAATATTTTAGTCCTATATGATATATGTTTTTTAATTGTCATATGTTTTATAGTATATGTTTATGATATAGTCTTATGTTTATGATTTATGATGTATGTTTTTAGTAGATTTTCCTTGCTGGGCATTAGGCTCACTCCTTTATTTTTTGTTTGATGCGGGAAAATAAATATGGAAGGCCGAAGGATTCTTGGTAGCTTGACTTGTGTGTTAAGGAGGAATGGATTAAATGGACTGCGTGCCGATCAAGGACGACGTTATTTATTTTAAGTCTTTTAAATCATGTTTTGATGTAATTCCTTAAATAGTAGTTAAACAAATTTAAAGTTTATGTTTTATGTTTTATAAACAATGGGGTCCCATACCATATTAAATTTTATTTTATATTTTTACTTTATTTTGTATTAGTACAATATTTTGGGTTTTAAATAAAGTTATGTTCTTTCTTATGTATGTTTCCCAAAATAGTAGCTATGTCTTGTTGTTTTAATGGTCCAAGGTTTTAGAAATAATTGGGTCATTACATTGACGTAGCTCGGTCAAGATCGCGATGTTGATTTGCTACAGGAGCCCACCTTTTTTGCACGAGAGGCACCTCGTCCTCTTCCTCATTAGTGTCCTCAGTGGCTGGTAAGGCCTCTTGAGAAGAGGGAAGTTTGAGGATAACTGGGAGCGGAGCTCAGGTCCTCAGGGCTAGTGTTTGACCCTCGATGATAAAATTATATGCTAGCATCGTGAGATCATTCTCGACCTGGCAATAATCTTTTTCCCTAGGGGAAAGACTGGATAGTTTCTCATAATGACCCCCTAGGGTCACAGATTTGCCCGTCCATGCAAATATAGCTGCACGAGGAACAAATTCAGTCAGAGCCTAAAAAAAAGATAATTTTTGAAAGGGTCAAAGATCACGTACTGGGATTACAAAGATAGAGGACTTATGAGGACGATTGAATTACCGATGTTCGCAGTTCTCGAACCCATTCAACATAAAGAACTAGTCTTTATAATCGTTTGGATTGCTGGGGATCTTGATGATGGAGGTGGAATTCAGAAACTGCGTAAGATTGTAGAACCCATCTCCTCGCCCTTTCTGGTTGGGGCGCGCTTTGAGACAGAAGAAATATAAAATATCTGCTGGTGTGGGGACGTCCCACTCATGCTTCAGAAACAAATATTTTAGCCCTGCCAGTATGGAAGGGAGCCAATATGACGTAGTTTAAAAAATCTACGAAATATCGGTCTTGGGGAAGAAAAGCACAAGCCTTCAGGTGCTTGTCACTCCAAGCCCCATAATCTTCTTGAAAGGGGGCACAGCTCCGCTCTCCTTCAAAGGTAGGTCATGCGAGGAGACCGCATGTTCTTAGCTCGATGTTTTGACTCAGTAGAATTTATTTTACTCTCCCCTGAGTGGTTATCTTAGAGACTATGTTTTCAGCCTTGAAGAAAGCGCTGGGATCGACAATGACCTCCCTCTCCACCACAGGACTAATATGTGGGATTTGAGATTTGAGGCAACCTGTTTGCCTTTGCGCTTGCGCTGGGTAGATGAACTCGCGACAATCTTCTTTTGAGGGGCCATAGTTCAGATTGCCCGACAACAAAGCAGCCTAGTTAGTAGGTGACCTAAGATGGTCTATAACTATGGTCGTGGAGATACAGAGGACGAAGAGAAGTACTTTCAACATTTGAAAGTTTATGCGAGCTAAAGTTGTTCCTAACCTCATCACGTGATGCCACGCGATATCCTAGGCGACGCTCTTTGGTTTCTTAAAATTCCCAGATACTTTGGAATCCACGTGTCAGAAGTGTCAGACCCACTACTTTCCTTTGGAAACCAGTTTAGTGTAAAACCACCTAAGGAATCGTAACCCCTAAGCTACCTGACATTAAACCTAAGAACCCTTTGGTTTCTATACCCCAAAAATGTATTCTTTAAAATGATTTATCATTAGGGCTACCCTAGATTAACCTAGAAATTTGCCCAGTTTTATGAATGTCTTATTTTCAAAATACGTTTGGGTTCACTCATGGAGCCTAAACCGAAACCTATTTCCTATAAGCACTTAGAAACAACCTAATGATACCAAACAATGAACATTGTTAAAAAAAGAAAAAGAATATCTCATTGGATAATATAGAACAAGGAAAAGGAAAAAATTTCAAACCAGAGGATAAGGAACTTATAGGAAATATATGAAATTTAAAGAAGATGTATACACGGCCAAGGGAAGTTCCTGAACGTCTGGGATACGATGAAAGGTTCTGGGAATTCTAGAGAAGAAGAAAGGAAACTTGAGAAGTTTGAAAAGGGGTATTTTTCTGAATACAAAGGTGGTGAGGTCTGAGGACTGATCACCATATTTATACGTAAACTACGGAAATTAATTTGGGCCATCCAATTAGGTTAGCAGGACATCAAAGGACCAAGATTAAATAGACCAGATCGCGGTAAAAAGTTGACAAGACAATTATTTCAGTCCTCGAAACCTGAACATACGCTAACCACATGAGACCACGTGTCACATACTTGAGTAATAAGCAGGCAAGATTTTTCATGACAGAAGTCTAAAAGCCCCACTGTGTATGTCAGAAAGTGACGACATCAAACACGAGTAGGAGCTTGGGGGCAAATGTTGTACCCTAACTTTAGCACGAGTTCGCTTACTCAGCTCGGGTACAGCTGGTAGGTAAATACATGGAAAGATAACCAAGTAGAATATCTGGTTATTAACCATGTGAGTAGCTCGAGACTCGAAATGGTCAAATCAAGTATTAGGCGTCTTGGACTTATTATGAGCTCGGAGTCAGATAGCTATCAAGCTTGAGCTCGTATGAGATATTCAGCTCGTGAGGACCCGGATATAATGCATACTAAAGGATCCTAAGTGACTCGGGGATTCTTTACACGTTCATTAATGACTAGGCTGCAACATATTCAAGTCATTTATTACCCAAGATAGTTGGAACGCGTTTATTATGTTATCTAATAATATACCAATGTAAATGGGAATAATTTGTATTAATTATATACCATATGTGTAATGACCCAAAATCACTAATATGGCTTAAGGGCTTTGATTAGTGTGCCAGGAGGGCATAATTGATTTGTGTGTGAATTTATTAAGTTTAATGCATGATTTTGCGATAAGCATGCTTGTATGGTTATATGAATGTAAATGTGATTATATGCTATAATTGTGAGAACCACATTATTATTTGGGTAAATCTGCAGCATGCGACTTGAGGCGATCCTAGGGAGCTAGTTAGCAGGAAAGTCACAACGGGACTTAATACTTGACTTGGGGCAATTCAAGGGGTATTCCGGGTATTGGATGGTTATTTGGGTTATCGAGTTATGGAAATAAATAATTGGAGATATATTTGAGGTTAGGAAGCTTAGGTGGGAATACTGGGGAATTTTACCATTTTGCCCTCGGGGACGTTTCCGGTACCCTAAGCCTTGGGATTGATTTAATTGCTTAAGGATAGACTAGTAAGCTTTAGAAAACAGTAGAACCATAAGTTAAACCGACCCTTCTCTCTCTCTCCCTTTCTCTCTCAGGGAAACTACAGAAAAACTAAGGGAATTATGCTGGAGCACAGAGAATTGAGTGGAAGATTTGGAGGAATAACTCTGTGGAATCTAAAGAATCTAATTAGGAACTGAGGTAAGCATTGACATGCATTTTTGATCAATTGATTATATAGTTTTGGGGCTGGATTCTAAGAGTTTTTAGGTTCTTAACTTCAAGGTTGAATTAAGGCAGAAAGCTTGGGTGTTAGCTCAGTAATTGCTTGGAGGATTGAGTCTTCAGTCAAGGTAAGCTCCAATTCATGATTTAGTGTTTGAATTATGAGTTATTATGACTGGTTTTAGTGTTCTTGAGTGTGTGAGTTTCAGAAATTGAAAAGGTGTTTTGATGAGTTTTTAGATTAAGTTTCTGCTGGCTTGTGCTTCTGAAATCATGCAGGAATGTTTGTGATAATTGAGGTATATTACTGGGATGGTTTTGAGAGTTAAAAATTGAGGTTTTTCTGGGTTCGAAAGGGTCGGGCCGCGGTCCGTGTTTGGTTCTGGGCGTGAATGGTCCTTTGGTTGGAGCCATGCCGCGTCATAGGGAGGTTGAGCCGTGGCCCTTAAGGGAATTTGGGATTTTGAGATTTTAAGCATGGGAATTTAACCTAGGGTGCTCGGGATCGAATCTACTACCGTGTTTTGTGGAATTCGATGTTCCGGAGACTAGAACCTTATCTAGAAGCCATTTTATAATTACTAATGGTATCTCTTATCTTGGTTGTGACTAGGTATAAGCTAGGGGCTCAGGAAACGGGTCGAGCTCAAGAGGCATCTCACGTAACCAGTACACTTGGAAACTAAAGGTAAGAAAATTGCACCCGGTTGTGAATTTATAATGGGACTAAGGGTTCCCTGTCTTGTATGCTTTATAAAGGGTGGTATTATGTCATGTGAATAGTAGAAAAACAGCCTAAGGGTGCCGGAGCTTACATTGGCGTACAGGGCGCGGCTCAGCCACTGGTAGCTGAGGACAGCTTATTATTCACTGAGCTTAGTTTAAGCGGGCCGGAGTCAGTGGGGTTAAACAGAGGCTGCGACCTACGGGCGTTGACCCTAATTCTCATTTGATGTGATTATTATTATTGATTGATGAACTTGTTATGTTGAATAGCTGAGTGTTGGTTTGTTAATTCTCTGGTTATGTCAATGGATTATGTGATCAATATGGTATGCTACGTATATGAACATGCTTTAAGAATTATTCAATTGTTATCATTGCTTGTACTATAACGTTATGTTTTCTTGCTGGGCCTTAGCTTACGGTTGCTAAGTGGTGTAGGTAAAGGCAATGGCAAGCTTGATCAGCCCTGAATCGGAGAGCTCTGAGAGCGGAATGTACATGGTCAGCTGCTTGACTGCCACGGTTGAGGAGAGACAGGAACAGGAGAACCATAAACGTTGGTTTTGCCCTTAGAGTGGCTGGTGGTTGTTTTGTACTCTAGAAATTTTGTAAACCGAATTTCTAACACTGTTTCTTTTGGGATCCCTTGTGTGAAACGTTTACTTATATGAAAGATATATTTTATGACCAAAACCTTTTAACCCTAGTTCATTAATGATGTCAGTGACACATTTTAAACTAAATAACGCACCTTTATAAACCCACAGTGTAACAGTCTTGGCTACCCAGGGCGTTAAAATATGTGTAATTACGCGTTTTGTTTACACAGTGACCCAAGCCTGTCCATGGAATTTCCCTATACATACTGGGAATATTGGACAGGAAAAGGGACCATTATTTGGAATTACTAAAACTCTGCCAAAATAGAGAGAGAAACAGTAATAATATTGACTCGTGGACTATGTGGATTTTAACCACTGAACCACACAAAAGTTCGGTGCTTTTGACTGAGTTCTTGTTATGTCATTACAGTTTACTACTAAGCACTAATCTACCCTTTTTACTTTTTAATTTCTCGTTGGCAAAAAATCGCGTCAATAAAAATAATATAAATTGATCTTAAGAAAAATATTAAAATTAAAAATAGAAACGAATATGTTCGATGAAAAAATGGATTAATTACTTAAATTACGAAAAATTTCAGATATAAAAAATTGAATAAAAATTCAGAGAGATTAACAAATAACAAAAATTCTAAAAAATCCCAAAATAATCAATCTTAAATCTTAATATCTTGAATTTAAAAATCTTGATTAATAAAAATCCTAAAATAATTAATTCAAAATTATAAAATTCTTCAATTAACACTCTAAATAAATAAAAATTTTATTCTCAACCCACATATATCCAAATTAGCAAAAAAAAATTTTGAATTCACATATATTGGAGATCAACAATCTATATTGACCAAAATTTCAGAATGTTTAAATTCGTCTCACCCATTAGAGATCACTAATACTTAAGGTTGATGGTGACCAAAAACAATTTCAAGGACCTTGTGGCAACAAAATTTGTCACCACGCCCCATCGTAGATTCCTTCACTACTTCGTGTTAGGATTGGTTAAATACATTATAAGAATGGTTATGTGCAAAGTGGTGCAAAACCTTAACGTTTTCACGTAATGAACATGTGAAATTTGAATTTTTGTTGTAGGCTATTAAAAATTATATTTTTGGTCCAAATTAGAACTTTGGGGTGTATTAGAGTGCCCAAAAAAGTTTGGGAGCATTTGGAGAAGTTTAAGGTCACTTTTAAAAAAAATTGACAGTCTTTCAAGCATTGCATCGCCATCTTGAAGGCAAAGCATCGCCTAAAGTTTAAAACCTAGGCTTGTCGCAATAGGCAATACATCGCTAGTTAGTAGGCGAAGCCCATCACTACTCTATTCTTCTCCATAATTTTCTCATCTCATGTGTTGGGAATTGCCCACCCTAGTCTAGGTGATCAAAATAAATTGTGGAAGACTGTGTAGTTTGAAGATTCAGTTCACTCTCTTGTTATTACTATGCGACAGAAATGAACAATGGTTAGAGGGAGTGAAGGAATGAGTCTCAATATCCGCTGCGTTAAAGTAAGATTCTTAAACTTTGTTATTTGATTTACTTAATGAAATTCATTATAAACATGGTTCTAGGATGTTTTATATGTTAATTTTTTAATATATGAAACATAAATGAAAATATTTATGATCTTGTAAAATATAGTCCCAACAACTGGCCTCAGAGCCTTGGTAAACAATATGTTTATGCATGAATATATTTAATGAATTTTGATATATGTTTAGCATAATTAATTTGATTTTGTTTTAGTATTAATCATATTGTGTTTATGTGTATTTGTTGCAATTCGGTTGTTAGTTTTAGGTTTGAAAAACTGCACAGAATTTAAAAAAAATTCTGTTTGATTGGGCAGTTTATGTGCCGGGCACACAGTAAAAAGTCATTGTGGACCCCGAGGTCATACAACGTCTGTATGGATTCGTACGGCGGCCCTGAGCGGGACCTGCGACATGCTTTTTCACCAAATTTTTTTGTCAAAAATATCTTAATTTTAATCGTTATCTTTTTAGTAATTTATTTTGTTAAATTAATTTGAATTGTCAAAATATCTTCTTTTATAACAATGTTGATAAAATTGATTATTTTTATTCTAAAATTAGTTATTGATTTTTAAAGTTATAGTAATATCTAGATATTTTTTTTGAATTTGAAAATATATAATTATTTTGTTTTCTTATTTTAATCGAATAGAAGGTTGTTAATAATGGTGTCTTTTATTAAATGAGTGTACAACTCTATTTAACTAGTGGTATTTTTTTTACTCTCCCCAACTTGGACAAGGATATCATAGATTAGTTAAAAACCTAAAGAAATGGAGATATGATTGTTTTTGGTATTTTTCTCATATCTTACATGTATTTGGTATATGTTGTGCTATTTCTTAAAATTTGTGTGAATAGAAGTTTTATTGAGCAAAAGTGATTGATTTCTATTTTATTGATAATTTGTAGTTTTAATTATGGTTGTGTCTACTCCCATCATTTCTCAATTATCGAAGGAGAAATGCATAGGTGAAAAATTCCTTAAGTGGAAGCGAAATATTAACATTGTGTTGATTGGTGACAACTCCAAGTTCGTCGTGACTTGTTGAACCCAAAAGAGGGTGTTTTAATATTTATACTCGCAAGTGCACGAATCGTTTCAGAATATAATGTTCATGTAAGTACGAGGTCAAACCCATGGGAGTTGACTAACATCAAAAGAAACTATTTCAAACAAAGTAAGAAGATTCTAACCTAGTTCCAAATATTTGATGAGATTTTGTTTTAGAAAAATAAAAGACAAGTAATAAAAACATTTAAGATTAAATAGAAAAATGGTTTTCAAATGAGATATGTAAAATAAGATTATTAAGATATTAGAATCCACAAAATGCAAGTTCAATAGTATTTATAAGTATATTGATTCCCAAGTTTATATATAGTTGAAATAAATCACACCATATTTTTTTTCAAAATACATTTTCTATTCAAGCACAAGTTACTTTAAAAAAGGTAGGATTTTTCTTCACTTATATAAGATATAATTTCTAAGCATTAGTTGTGTTACGACCTAATGAAACTACAAAAAATCAAAGAGATTATGTTTAGGAAAAATATGATACTTGTGCTCTAAGAATTAGATGTGAACAATTTAATGAAAAACATTTAATCAAAGAATATCATATTTTTGCATAATGAAGAACTAAGTGTAATATGCTTTAACAATCAATAATAGATGAAAAATGCATATCTTTGATAGAAAAATCCATAAACAATGTTGCACAAATGAGAAATCAACATACAACAAAAAATACTATCTACTTACATTTTGCTTCATCATCATCTTAATAATCTTGAAAAAGATTAGAAGATCATAACTAGAATGAAATAAAAATTACAAAATAACATACTTGACATGCTCTTCAAAAGATGAAAATGGTAGAGAGAAAATAGTGAAAATAAGAGAGAAAAATATGAAGTGTAGAAGAGGTTGAAAAGATGAAGAAGAGCCCCCCAAATGGTCTTACAAGACTCTATTTATAGGCAAAACATGGAGATTAAATTAATCAAATTAAAATAAAGAAATTGATTAATTTAATTGTGTTGGGAAGTGGTAGGATAAATAGAGTAAGTGTAAGGGTATTGGAAAGATGAAATGTTTGGTTGGATGGAAGATTAGTGAAAAACTAGGGTAGAAAAAAATGAATTAGGAACGTTTATTTAGGTAAGAAAAAATAGGGAAGAGTGAATTGATATTTGAGTGAAAAGAAAAAAAAACATTGGGAAGAAAAATATGATTTTTGGCCTTTTGTGGTTTTGACTATTTCAAAAAAAAAAAGAATAGTTTTTTTTTCTTTTCATGTGGGCTTGGTGAGCTGCTGGAGGTTGGGCGCTGGGTTCCTTTTGGGCATGGGCCTGGCGTGGGCCCAACTTTGGTGGCAGCAATTGGCTGATGGAGGGAAGAAGGCTTCAGGAGGCTGGGTGATGCTGGCACATGGAGGGGGCTTCGGTGCTTCAGGCGATGTTGAAGGAGACCAGGAGCTGGGTCGACTGGGTTGGGGAGCTGCTGAACATGGGCTTGGGCCACGCTGGACGTCGGTGAGCAGCAGCTTGGAGACGTGGGCTTGGGCCATGGAGCTTCTTTGGTATTTCAATAATACCATTTTGTTCCTTCAAAAATAACACTTTTTTTCTCTTTATTTCTTTTTTCCTTTTCTTCACTCTTTCTTGGCTCTTTAAGAACCAAAAATAAAACTATTTCCTAAAAAATAAATATAAATTAAGTCATGATAAAATATTTTCAATTTTAAATAATTCATATAAATTCTTTGAAAATATTAATTATAACTTAATTTAACATTTAAGTTCAACAATACCCATTTATTTATTTATATAAAAAAAATATATAATATTTTACAACAAAATAATTATAAAAATACATAAAAATCTATAAAAATTAAAATGAAGCTAATAAATTCAAAAAGTAATTAAAACTTAATAATTTAATTAAAAACTTAAGAACTAAATCATTTTTAGCTTAAAAAATGTGGTAAAATAACTCTAATTTTTAGAGTTATCATGACTGAGGAATCCCTGGAAGTTCCAGCTAAAGGAGTTACCATGTATGTAAGAGACAAATACGAGTGTTGGCAGGCAGCTTACAACAAGACACGATACTACATGTTGACTAGTATGGTCGACACTCTCAAACAAAGATGTAGAATGTCAAGAAGACCTACGAAATCATGGATGAGCTTCAAAACATGTTCAGGGAAAAGTTTGTGTAGACTCATTTTGAGGCCACCAAAAAGTAAGTCGATGCTCGGATGGCACAGTCTCAACACGTTCATGATCACCTGATCAAGATGATGAACTACTTTCAGAAAGTTGAACTGCATGGAGCTACAATATATGAGGAGATTCAAGTAAGCTTAATCCTCAACAGTCTCTCTCCAGATTTCCTACCATTCACCACCAACAATGTGTTGAATAAACTTGATTATGGTCTGATGTAACTCATGAACGAGCATCCGAATTTTGAGTCTATGATGGGTGGTCCGAGTAAGGGAGGATAAAAGAAGACTGTTGTAACGACCCAAATTCGCTAATAAGGCTTAAGGGCCTTGATTAGTGTGCCTGAAGGGCATAATGGGAATTATGTGTGATTTTAATTATTAAGATGCATGATTATGAGTTAAAGTATGTTATATGACTATTTGAGTATTTGAGATGCATGATTATGTGTATTAGTATGCATGTAGGCCCTGATTAGGTTAGAAGGGCATAATCGTAATTTTGGCCATTATGGACATAATTGTATTGATATATGTGATAATTGTCGAGACCACATTATTATGTGGATATATCTGAGATCTGTGACTCGAGACGATCCTAGTGAGCAAAGTAGCAGAAAAGTCATGGCGGGGATTTATACCCGGCTCGGGGTGAGCTTAGGGGTATAAATGGGAAATTTATCGAATATACTGGAGTCTATTTTGACATTGAAGAATATTATTGGTGGTTAATTAGGTATCGGGAATTAAGCGGGAAATATTAGAGACACTCAAGGAGTTAGCGGGAATTGGGTGAAATGACTAAAATGCCCCTAGGTGGATTAAAGGATTAAAATTAATAGGGAGGGCATTAAGGTCATTTGGCTTTTAAAGATGGGTATTACTGAGGTTTTATGTTAGTGGGATTTGTAGAATATTATAGAAGTCTGAAAAAGAAGAAAAAGGAAGGAAAAGGAAGAGAGAAAACAGAGGGAGTTTTCTGAGTCGGTTCAAGCTTCCTTTACCAATTTCTTGAGGATTTCTGGAGTAAAATTCAGAGGAGAGCTAGTTTAATTAAGCCACAAGGTTACTGAGCTAAGGTTGAGGATTTGACAAGGGTTTAGCAAGGTTAGGCCATCACTTGAGGTAAGGTTCTGTAATTTCTTTAGTTGCTGGTTTGGTTTCTGAACTATGGTGTATAAGCTGAGTTTGATGGGGAACCTTGGGGAAATTCAGGGCAAAGGTTAAGGAGAAGCAAGCCAAGGAGATCTAGAGACAGCTTGTGGTCGAAATCCTATCAAAGGTGTAAAGTCTAAACTCTAACTTTGTTGTTCAGCTGGTTTTTATTGAGTTTTAGAGCTTAGGAGTGGCTATGGTGAATTATGAGTTTGTGGATGCATGTGCTTGAGTTCTAGGTATTTGGGATGCTTGGGATGAGTGGATTATGGTCATAAGGTTTTTTTTGAGTTTGGGAAGGAGTTGGAAGAGGTTTGGTTGAGGTTGGTTCGAGAAAATCGCAGAAGAGGAAAATTGGAGCTGGTCTGCCTGTGACTAGCGCTACAGCGCTAGCCTTTGGGCGCTGTAGCGCTAGGCCATGATGCTGAAGGGATTTTGGCTTCTGTTTATAGTGCTGTAGTGCCCTCCCATGAGCGTTGTAGCGCTACCCTGCCTTCTGAAGGGGATTTTAGGGTTATTTGCAAGGGCTTTTGACCTAGGGTTTGGGGTTTGTTTCCACCACCTTGTTTAGTGGAACTAGGACTTTCCGGGGGCTCAGGATTGGCCCCGAGGCTAGGTTTTGAATTTGAGGATTGATAATGACTTTGGCCCATGATTATGTTTAGGTGAGCGCTAGGGCTCGAGGGGGACTGTGCTCAAGGAGTAGAGGGATCAAAGGTAGAGAATTGAAAGGTAAGAAAATTGCACCCGATTACATGTTTGTGATGGGACTAAGTGCTCCCGAGAATTGTATCGTGTCAATGATGGTATTACGCCATGGGACATGTAAAGCGGCCTAAGAGTGCCGTACATAGTATTTGCGCACAGGGAACGGCTTGGCCACTGGTAGCCGAGAATATTCACTGAGCTCGGCGTAAGCGGGCCGGAGTCAGTGGGATAACAGAGGGATCAGCCTGAGAGCGCTAGCCCTAATTATCATTTGTGCAGTGATATGTGATGTGAATTGATATGCTTAGTATGTTGAATACTTGGTCATGCTGAATGATTACGTGTTTGAGAACTTGTGATGCAATGTGGGTTATGGATTTGTCTGTTGATTGCTTATGCTCTGTTGTTGTGTTTTCTTGCTGGGCCTTGGCTCACGGGTGCTACGTGGTGTAGGTAAAGGTAAAGGCAAGCTGGACCAAGCCTGAGATGGAGAGCTCCGAGGTGGAATGTACATAGCCAGCCGTTCGATCATCATGGTCGACGAGTGGATCAGGACAGGGATTACCTAACCGCTTGTTTTGCCTTAGTATGGCTGGTTATTGTATCTGAATCTTATAACTTTTGCAAACGATCTTTGAACTTGTATTTTCGGGATCCCGTGTAAACAAATAATGTTTCTTAATGAAAATGTGGCTTTCGAGACCAAACCATTTTAAACCCTAGTTCCTTTACAGTTTTAGTAACACGATTTCAATTGAATGACTTGATTAGCAAGTCTGGGACTTTATAAACACACAGTGTAACGGTCTTGGCTATCCAGGGCGTTACAACTGCTGGTGCTGCTGCTGATCCAACTAAGGCTGAAGCTAACCTAGCTTCATCTTCAAAAGATGGAAACAAGAAGAAGGGTGGACATAACACCAACCAGAAGCCTGCAAAGGCTTGAAAGGTGAGTGCACAATTAGATGCATAAATGCCTAAGGGAAAGACAAAGAAGAACAAGAAATGTAACGGTAAATGCCTTTACTGCAATGAGAATGGGCATTGGAAACATGATTGCCCCAAGTTTCCAGCAGAATAAAACAAAGGTAATGATTATAGTTCATTTATCTTAGAAACATGTGATTTAGAGAATAATAAATCTATTTGGATTATCGATTTTGGATCTACTAACCATGTTTGTAATTCTTTACAACTTATTGAATCGTTGGAGGAGGTGGACGAATGGGGCTTGAAGCTAAGAGTTGGAAAATGAGCGTTCCTTGCAGTCCAAGCTAGAGGAAGAGCTCTCCTGAAGTTCAGAAATACATAATTAATTTTGAATGATGTATTTTTATTTCAGATTTCAGTAGAAATTTAATTTCAATTTCCATGTTGCAATTAGAACAATTTTTTATGACTTTTACAAGTTCAAATATATCTATTTCTTTCAATGGATCACAATTGTGTATTGCATGTTTGAAAAATGGGCTTTATATTCTGCAACCTGATCAACCCCTTGCATTTAATAATGATTATTCAAAGTAGCTAAACCTAGGACTGATAAACGTCAAAATATCAATAACGATAATTTGACGTATATATGTTATTTGAGACTATGTCACATTGGCTATGATAGGATTCAAAGACTTACAAAAGAAGAACCTTGGAGGGAACTCACCTTAGGTGAATTACCTATCTATGAATCATGTCTAGAAGGAAAACTAACCAAGTGTCCATTCTCTACAAAGGGTGATAGGGCCAGAGAACCACTTGGAATAGTACATTCAGATGTTTGTGGACCTCTGAATGTGAAAGCCAGAGGTGGTTTTGAGTATTTAGTCACATTCATTGACGACTACTCTGGATACACATGTCTTTACCTAATGCATAGAAAATCATAAAAATTTTCAAATTTTCTGATAAGGGTGTGGAATATTTGGATATGTAGTTCCAAGATCATTTAACTAAATTTGGGATTTTATCTCAACTCACTGCCTTGGGTACTCCACAATAAAATGGTGTAGTGGAACGTCGGAACATAACTTTATTGGAAATGGTTAGATGCATCCTTAGTTACTCAGACCATGGTGTTATTCCAGATATGGATAAACCACTTGTGTTGTTTTGTGAAAACACAGGAGCAATAGCCAACTCGAAAGAACCTCAAAGTTACTAGAGAAGTAGGCATAAAGAAATAAAGTATCACATCATTCAAGAATATGTGGCCAAGGCAGATGTGAATGTTATGAAGATTGCATCTGAAGACAATCTTGCAGATCTGTTTACAAAGACACTGCCAGAAGCGACATTTGATAAGCATATCAAGGAAAAGAGATCAGTAGAATTAAGGCATTAGTTTCAATTAGTGCAAGTGGGAGTTTGTTGGGGTTTTATGACCTAATTAAAACCCAATTTCTTTGTAATCTCATTTTATTATCAATAAAAGAAAAGAAATCACTTTTGACTTGGTCAATCACTTTGCTCACATGTTTTTTTTCATGACTATTTGTTCAATATAAATTTGTATTAACTCCCGAACATATAGCTAATCATATTTATAGTGACATAATCACAGTGGAATATAAACATGATTATATGTTCAAAATAAGTTAGTCCTAAGATTACTCTGTGCACAGGATTTACAGTGACTTGCCAATCTACGATATGATCAACTTACACATTGTAGTGTTATGTTCTTTCCAGAACATGAGCAAAGTAGATAAGATCGGATGTATTTGTTACATCAGACTGGACTGATATTGACTTAAGATAGATAAGTAAATGTACTATTATTATCTAATATAGTCATATAAAAATGGTGATAAGTAAATGTAGTGTTATTATCTAATATAGTCATATCATAAAGGTGACCATAGGTCTATTCAATCTCAATTCTGAGGGGTTAGTATTCTAACTGATTGTATTATTCAAGTCCTTTGATTTGTTTGTTATCAGCTTACCCTACGGACTATCTTATACTTACATCTTGGGGACTTGGTAGTATAATTGAGTGGGAGTGTTAATCATAGATACAAACATCTATAACTTCTAGAAAGAAGTGAAATGATGATCACCTTATAGCTTGGTTCAATGAGTTAAATGATTGAGTACTCATTTCTGTGATTAAAGTTCACGAAAATATCATTTACAAGGAACTTAGTGGTATTTAAGGATAAAATACAATAAGGGGTAAAATAGTAATTTGTACCCGACTCGGTTGTAGATCCTCTATAGAGGATTGAATGACAAATTATGGTTGTAACAATGGATAACATATTTACTTTTAATGTAAAGCGTTCTATGAGTTCAAGAGTGCAATTCTGAGTATTTAATTGAGTCACGAGGAATTAATAAGGTAGTGAAATTATTCGATAATAATTTCACGGTAACTTATTGGAGCTTGAATTTCATGGGTCTTTGGTCCCCACAATGCCTTTGATTAAATTATCTAGATAGTCTTGATTAATTGATTTAATTATGAATTAGGATTTTCGAAATTGTTTTGTGTCAGTTTTGAATAATTTTACTAAAATGTGGAATTTAGAGAAGAAAAGGAATTCTGGGCAAATTTATTAATTATGACAAGTTGATGTCAAATTGATAAATGGTATTAAATGAAGGTTCAAATTATAATTAGTTAATTTGAATAAACGATTTAATTAATTAATTATTGCTTAAATATAATTATAATTATATATAAAGTTTTAATTAATAATAAGGGTTTTGTTTTATTATATAATTATAGAAAACAATAGTATTTGAATTTAAAAGACTTTTATGATTTGAATTTAAAAATGGAAAAATCCCAAGACTTGGAAAAATATATAATATTTATCCATATAGGGATTTTTAAGCTATTGTTTTAATTTTTTAATTAAATTAAATGAACCCTAAAATGTTGGTATAAATAGAGGCTTAAGTCTAGGGTTGTCATGTAAGTGTGAAAAAACAAAATCCTAGACTCAAAAAGAGACTTGATAGGGTCGCCCATCACTCTCTTCTTCTCCATAATTTTCTCATCTCTTGTGCTTGGTGATCAAAGAAAATTGTGGAAGACTGTGTAGTTTGATGATCTAGTTCACTCTCTTGTTATTACGCTACGACAAAAATGAACAAGGGTTAGAGAGAGTGAAGGAAGGAGTCTCAATATCCACTACGTAAAAGTAAGATTCTTAAACTCTGCTATTTGATTTACTTTATGAAATTCATTAGAAACATGTTTCTAGGTTGTTTTATATGTTAATTTGTTTAATATATGAAACATACATAAAAATATTTATGATCCTGTAAAATATATTCCTAACAAGGCCTTCACCCTTGCGCCTACAGGCACCTCGCTCAAGAGCACCTCCCGAGATTATTGTTGTAACGACTCAACCTCCCAATGAGGTTTAGTACCTTGGTTAGTGTGTCGGGAGGGCATAATTGGGATTTTTTACGAATTATGTGTTTTTAATTATATCTATGTGATTATGTGGTTTATATGAATTATATTATGATATGACTGCTTATGCATGTTTATCTGTATTAAATATGGTTAAATGCCATCTCTTGTAAAAAAATGGGCATTTTCGTAATTTGATCAGTTGAAGGTATATTTGTAATTTTGTATGCTGTGTTAGAGACCACATTAGTACGTGGATATATTTGAGATATTCGGCACATGTCAATCCTTTTGAGAAAATTAGCGGAAAAGTCACAACGAGGATAAATACCCAGCCCAGAGTGAGCGAGGGGTGTTTTCATAAGTTGGAAAACAACTGGGATTCATTAGTATACAGAGTTAATTGGGAGAAATGGCTAGGTTAGTGGATTTAATAGGAATTAGTGGAGAAATTTGAGGTTTGGTGGGGATTTAATCTAAATGACCAAAACGGTCTTTTTGACCCAAACAACTAGAGAATTATGCTAAGTGTAGCAGACCCTCTTTGCTTCACACATTCTATCTTTCTCTCATTCCCTATTGTTATCTTCTTTGTTCCAAGACCAAAACACTCAAGCTAAGGACTAAGCTTGTGGGATTTTGAGGAATCCTAGTGGAGATTTAAAGTTTTCTTGAGGCTATGAGCTATTTAGGCCATCTTACCAGCTGTAAATTCATTTTTGAGAGGTAGGCTTTAGATTTGAAGTCCTTTGGTTATTTTATTTAGTATTCTTGGTAATTTTTGTTTTAGGGTATTGGTAGGTTTTAGTATGTTTTGAGGATACTTCTATGTTGTTTTTGTTTGGTACTAATGATCAAAGGTTAAAATTCTGTGCTAGTCGAGTTAGAATTAAGTTTTGGGTCGATTTTGGTATTGGTTAATCGCAACGGAAAACACATTTCTGGGTGTTTTTCGTGGTTGTGCCACGACGCTTGGGAAGAGTACCATGGCTCGCTTGAGTGTACTTGAGGGGAGCATTTGCCTCTGATCATTTTGGCATTGCAACCTTTCCAGAGGGTACCGCGATGCTAGTGTAGGAGTTTTGGATAGGGTAAGCTCTCTATTTGTTAGAGCATCGTGGCCCTTTAGAGGGGGCACCACGCTCAAAATGCACATATAGTAGAAGGGGGCTTCTCAGTCGGGACTCTACAGGGGGGGCTGCAGCGCTAATGAAGTTTCAGCATTCATTTATTTAGGGTTTGGGGGATTTATCTTCGGAGGCCTAGGGGACGATTTCGCTATCCCGTTTAGTATAATTCGAGGTCCTGAGAGCTAGGGCTTAGTCTTGAGGCTTATCAGTAGGATTAGTTCCTGATAATCATATCATCGATGTGTTGTGACTAGAGTTTTTCCCAAGGCTCAGGGGAAAAGGATCGTACTCGAGGTCATTTAGCCTATTGATAAGGACTCGAGGTAAGAAAACTGGCATGTGCACATAAAGCTAATTGATTTTTATGTATGTTAGCATTCAATTATCTGTGATGTATCTTTGAATGATTGTAATATTCTATATTCGGCCATCGTGTTGAATGTTGGGCCAGTCGACAAGCGTGTGTAATGCATGCCTTGAAGACGACTCCAATTTAAGGGTACAGTCCCCACTCACCTGGCATGGACCATAGGATTGGTGCCGGAGTATGCACCTTGCTTGGTTGGGCTGTTTGATAAGGATGTTTTCCTGGGTTGTGTAAATGAATTTTGTGATTAGAATGCATATTCTTATAAATTGTGAAATGTGTTAATGATTTATATGATTGGAATGAATGCATTTATCGTCGTTGAAGCATATGATTACTGCTTATGATTAATTGGATATTTATTGTAACGCCCCACGTCACTATGGCTGCTTCCTGGAATGACGACTTGCCTTACAAACCAATACGAGTCTTTCCAGCGTGCTTTGTCCTCACTCTCACGCCTTCTGGGAAAACTTCCCACGAGGTCACCCATCTTGAGATTGCTCCAGGTCAAACACGCTTAACTTCGGATTTCTCAAGTGATGGGCTACGGAAAAGAAGATGCATCTTGTTCATATAGGTAGTACGCATCAATCCATTTAGGCCTTCTTCAACTGTGTAGTCCCATACCTACACAATCTTAGAATCATCACACTTGACCTTCCGCAGGCGGTGTGGGATTGCGCAACTTTACCTGGTCTTTCCCCTTACAGATCATGGGATTCTGACTGTCACAATCACCCCTTACTGGCTCGACGTCCCCGTCGGCCACACTTTAGGCTGGGTCAAAGCTCTGATACCATTTCTAACGCCCCACGTCACTATGGCTACTTCCTGGAATGACGACTGGCCCTACAAACCAACACGAGTCTTTCCAGCGTGCTTTGTCCTCACTCGCATGCTTCTTGGGAAAACTTCCTAGGAGGTCACCCATCCTGAGATTACTCTAGGTTAAGCACGCTTAACTTTGGAGTTCTCAAGTGATGGGCTACCGAAAAGAAGATGCCTCTTGTTGATATAGGTAGTACCCATCAATCCATTTAAGCCCTCAGTCTTAGAATCATCACACCTAACCTTCCCCAGGCGGTGTGGGATTGCATAGCTTTGCTCGTTCTTTCCCCTTACGGATCACGGGATTCTGACTGTCACATATATTATGCCTTGTGGGGGCTTTCTTGTTGGGCCTCGGCTCATGAGTGCTTTATGGTGTAGGTAAGAGTAAAGGAAAGTTGGACTAGCCATGAGTTGGAGATCTATAGGGCCGACTTGTACATGCTCAGCCTGCTCGACCACCTCGACCAAAATAATTTTGAGGAACATGGGTTATTAGCTCAATTTTTGCCACTTAGGTCGGTTGCTCCTGTAATTTTGTTAAACTCGTGTTTTGATTTAAAACTTTTGGGATCGTTTGTAATTATTTAAATTCTTTTAATGAAAATTTTGACTGCTTGACAAAAAATTTTAATACCTAAACTATTGTTTAACTTTTATTACACTTTTAAGTCCAGATGAATCACTTAACAAGTTAAGCACTATTTTTAACACACGGTGTAACGTTCCTGGATTAGTTGGCCTTTAAAATTTGGTATCAGAGCTGCCAAGGTTAATGGTTCCTAAAGATAGGCTAAGTGTGTACGCTTGCTGCTAAAGATAAGCTCGACTCACGGTTTGGTAACTTATGTGTTAAACATGGGTTTAACTGTTTGACTGGAATATATATGCCTTGTCTGCATGCTAGAATAGGAAACATGAAATATACTGATAGGGCCTGGTCCTTGACTGTTATGTGATTATAAAGGCATGCTTATTAGCATTGCTGTTACATATGAAAGCTATTGAAATGCTTATTAGCACTGGGGTTGCATGTGTTTGCTTATTTGTTTGGTTTTGGACCGTAGGGTGGTTTCTGAAACCCGTTATCATTGTCTGATAAGTTGAGTTGTTGATTGCAAATATACTTGGGTAGTTATACCTAGGCGATCAGAGCGACTAGTCGGCACAAGTATTGAGGCTAGAGAAGATGATTAGGCTCTGAACCTTCCACCTCCCCCTTAGGATTGGTAGCAAGTGCTTACTAATATGCAAGCGACACTACAGAGATAGGAAGATGAGATCTGATTACTAAGACAACAGGTTCCACCATGGAATGCTGCCCCGATTCTGCCACCTGCTGTGGTACAAGTTCTGGGACAACCAGAAATCCAGAATAGTTGGGAACTGCTTTATGAGAGGTTCAGGAAACAACACCCTCCAACCTTTGAGGGAGGAGTAGATCCACTAAAGGCTGAGCATTTAATGAGCATGATTTCCTCTATCCTGGATTTCATGAGGGTTGTGGGTAACGACATGGTCTCCTGTGCCACATATGTAACGTCCCAAAATTCATAATAATTCTTAGTGCCTTGATTAGGGTTTCAGGATGGCATTATTAGAAATTAAATGTGATATCATTTGTTTTCATTTAATGATCATGTGATTATGAGAGTAACATGAGTTATATTCTGATATGATTGCTGATGTGTGTTTGTGTGTATTAAATATGCTTGTGGGCCCATTTTCGTTAGAAAGGGCATTTTCATAATTTTGACCCGCTGATGGTATATCTGTAATTATATATGCTATGTGATTCAGACCACATTATTATGTTGATATATTTAAGATATTCGACATGAGGTGGTCCTAGTGAGAAATTTAGTGGTAAAGTAACAATGGGGATAAATACCCAACCCGGGGTGAGCCTAGGGGTATTTTGGTAACTTGGCAAGTTACTGGGTTTATTGGGTAATGGGAATTAATTTGGTGGATATTTGAGCTTAATGGATTTAATTGGGAATATGTGGTGTAATTTGAGGTTAATGGGAGATTAGGCTAAAAATGGCTATTTTGCCTTTGGGCTTAGAATTGTGGTTTGATTATAGGTGAAGGAAAATTGGTCATTTGACCAAGTGATCGATAAGTCTGATTAAGGCACTAACAACCTAGTGATTCAAGTTTTTGGGCATTCTTCATTTCTCTCAGTTTCTCTCTAAATCTTGTGTTTAGGGTTCAAGCACAAGAGAAGTAGTTATGTTTGGGTGAATCTAAGGAGATTCAAGGCCACTAGGGAGGGATTGAGATGCCAAGTTTATCACTTAGCTTTTGGGAATTCGAAATTTGAGGAGGCAAGAAAAAATTACCCTGTTTTTTCATCTCATATTTTCGGTATTCTTGGATGAGTTGAGGTTAAGTTAAGTTTTTGTGATTTAAGGATTCTAGGATGTGTTGAAGTTGGATTTTGCTGGAAGAACGTGTTTGGGCGGCCAACTACAGACTGAATTCTCGATTTGTAGCAGCTAAGTTATGAATTATCGTGGCTTCTCGTATTGTTCTTGGTGTTCTTGAGGAGTGTTTGAACTCTTTAGTAATTTTCTGACTTTGGATGTTTTTGGTTGAGTTTTTGATACTTTGAGGTTTGTGTTTTGTTTTAAAAATTGTATGAGGTGGTTTGGGGTCAAAAATATAATCTGGAAACTTGGTTTGGTGATTTTGGAGGCTTAGGTCGAATTGGAGCGAGTTTGGGTAGGAAAATTGCACAAAACGCAACCCAGAATTCTATGTTCGCGACATAGTGCCCCTGCGCTTGGTTTGGACACCTATGCACTATGCAAGGGAGAGTTTGGGGGAGCCTCTGACATGTTGGGCGCCCTTGCCCTATAACCACTTCAGCTTGTGGTTTTTTAGGGCTTTGGAAGAACTTGAGGCTCGATGGATGTTTCCACCATCCTGTTTGGTGGAATTGGAGGTCTCGACAGCACGAGGTTTGTCCTTGTTTCAATATTTGGATTTATCTCTTAACAGTAGTATCATTTATGGTTGTGACTATGTTATCGTAAGGCTCGGGAGACAAGGATCGTGCTCGGGGTCATCTCGTTTCATTACTCAGAACTTGGGGTAAGAAAACTGCTTCTGGATAGTGATTAGGGCTTGAGCCCGGTTATTGAACATGATTATAATCATCCCTTTGAATATCTGTTGAAATATGAGTGACTGTGGTATGTCTGAATTATATACTTGATTGAATCCGATTTAAAATCTCGGCTTATAAGGCGTGATCGACATAAGCATGTTGAATGCAGATCGTTATGGCTGGGCCACTTTGGAAGTGCGATATGCACTCTTCTGGCTCTGAAGCTGCTTGAATAAAAGAAGAGCGGTATGAACTCGAGTGACTCTATGGTCATGTAATTGAGTTAAATGCCTGTTTGGGTATGGTTATTCCTGCTAAGCATGCTATTTATGTCATGTTGATTATCTGTTTCTGTTTATTTAAGTTTTCTTGCTGAGCCTTGGCTCACGGGTGCTATATGGCACATGTAAGAGTAAAGAGAAGTTGGACCAGCAATGAGTTGGAGAGCTTCAGGGCTAGTGTGTACATATGCAGCCTGCTCGACCGCCACGACCGGGATATTTGTTGAGGAACTAGCGTTGAAACCTATTTTTCTGCTTAGGTCGACCTTTCTATTGTATTCTTTTGATTGATCTTTGATTTGGTTATCACAAGCTGAGGATCAAAGTGGAGGATATCCCAAAGAAAACTATTCGCACGAGGTATGGGCATTATGAGTTCATAGTATGTCATTTGGATTGGCTAATGCCCAGGAGCATTTATGGATCTGATGAACAGAGTGTTCAACGATGATATTCTGGTCTACTCTCAGAGAGAGGCAGAGCACGAGCAACATCTCTTGTTGGCACTTCAGAGGTCGAGGGAGCACAGATTGTGTGCTAAGTTCAAGAAGTGCGAGTTTTGGTTACCTCAGGCAACGTTTCTTGGTCTCATGGTTAGTTTAGATGAGAATAAGGTTGATTTGGAATTGATTGAGGCAGAAAGAGATTGGCCAAGGCCAAGGAGTGTTTCGGAGATCAGAAGTTTGCTTGGGTTGGTAGAATACTATTGGGGTTTTGTTGAAGGAGTCTCCAGAATTTCATACCCTTGACAGAGTTGACATGCCAGAATTTGAAATTTGTTTGGTTAGATAGATGTGAGAACAATTTCCAAGAGTTGAAGCAACGGTTGATCACTGCTCCAGTACTGAGTCTTACTTAAGGTTAGGAAAAGTTTGTGGTTTACTGCGATGCATCGAGACAGAGGTTAGGTTGTGTTCTTATGCTGGTTGGAAATGTGATTTACTATGCATCACGATAGCTAAAGGATTATGAACAATGATACCCTACTCATGATTTAGAGTTGGCAGTGGTGGTGTTCGCATTGAAGGTATGTCGACACTATTTATATGGGGAAATGTGTGAGATCTACACCAACCATACAAGTTTGAAGTACTTTTTCACATAGAAGTATCTGAATATGAGACAGAGATGTTGGTTGGAGTTGGTAAGTGATTATGAATGTGAAATCCCCAACCATCCAGGAAAGGCCAATGTAGTAATAGATGCTCTGAGTCGGAGAGGTCTAGGACAGCTGTATAGCCTAAAGCGGATATCCAGGGAATTGGCAGAGGATATGACAAGAGTTGTGATAGAGTTCATTGCGGATAGATTGACCAACATTACACTTTAGTCCACACTCTTTAACAGAGTAAGAGAAGCTCAGAGGAATGATCCTCAGTTAGAAGATGCACCAAGAGGACGTTCTACCTGGAGTGGAGATACGAGGATAGGATTTGTGTTCCAATGGATGTTGGTATTAGGCAAGATATTTTTGATGAGTCTCATACCACTCCTTATTCATTCCACCCAGGCACCATGAAGATGTATCATGGAATACCCTACTACCCTAGTACTGATACGATGAGGTTATAAAATGTGTATTTGACTCGCTAATCAAGGTGTTATACCTAAAAATATGATTAAATTAAAGTAAAGACTCATTTAGTAAAAATTTCCATAAAAAGGTTTAATCATTCATTAAGGTTATAGAAAAAGTTACATGGGATCCCAAAATGTTGTTTAAGACATATTTACAATTCAAAATTCTTAATATAGTTGACCTAGGCGACAAAATCAGACTTAGGCTCACCCCGAGCGGGGTATTTGACCCCGTTGTCACTTTTCCACTAATACGCTCACTAAGACCGCCTCAAGCCCACTATTGCGAATATACCGATATGATAATGTGGTCTCAGTCATAACACACACATAATTACATTTATGCCCTTAACGAGCCAAAATTACAAATATGCCCTTATTAACCAGAACGGGCCTACATCCATATTTAATACACCTAAACATGCATATATACTCATATTATAATATAACTCAAGAAATCAAATAATGATACACATATATCATAATTAATTCACAAAATAATGCAATTAAATCATTTATTGTCCTCCCGACACACTAATCAAGGCACTAACCCTTATTAACAAATTTGGGGCATTACAACTATCCCCTCCTTATAGAAATTTTGTCCACAAAATTTACCTGAATAGTTCGAGATGTTGATCCCGCATATCTGACTCATGCTCGCAAGTTGCCTCCTCTACTTTGTTGTTTCTCCACAACATTTTTACTAAGGAATTGGTCTTGTTCCGTAAGACTTTGTCCTTTCTTTCTAGGATCTGAACCAATTTCTCCTCATAAGAAAAATCTCAATCTAACTCCAAGTTTTCATAACTCAACACATGTGCAATATCTGATACGTACTTCTGGAGCATAGACACATGAAACAAGTTGTGAACCCCGGATAAAGCTAGAGGCATAGCTAATCTACAAGCCACCTCTCCAACTCGTTCCAGAATCTTAAAGGGGCCAACAAACCTAGGGCATAATTTGTCTTTCACTCATCTCAAAGGAGAAATTCTAAGCAACACATAATCACCTACTAGAAACTCTACACTTCTACGTTTCAAGTTTGAGTAACTCTTTTGTCTACCCTGGGAGGTGAGCATTCGAACTCTAATCTTCTCAATTGCTTCATTAGTACTTTGAACTACCTCAAGACCTAAATACTTTCTCTCACCCATCTCATCCCAATGAATGGGCGATCTGCATTTCCGCCCATACAACATTTCATATGGAGGCACTCCGATAGTTGCTTGATAACTATTATTATAGGAAAACTCAATCGAAGGGAGATACTTACTCAAAGATCCCCCAGAAGCTAACACACATGCATGCAACATGTCCTCTAGTATCTAAATCATCATCTCAGACTGTCCATTCGTCTGAGGTTGATAGGCTGTATTGAACCTCAACTGTGTCCCCATAGCCTTCTACAAGCTTTCCCAAAAGTTAGAGGTGAATGTGGGGTCCCTATTTCACACTATCGACCTCAGAGCACCATGGAGATGCACGATCTCCTTTACATACAACTTAGCATACTGCTCCACCATAAAATTTGTTCTAATAGGCAGAAATTGGTCTGATTTGGTGTATCTATCCATAATCACCCACACAGAATCATGTTGTCCCACTATTCTCAGCAATCCAACCACGAAGTCCTCGGTGATATCCTCCCAATTCCACTATGGAATCCCTAAAGGTTGTAGCAACCCTACAGACCTTTGGTGTTCAACCTTCATTTCTGGCCACATAATCGGCCACGTCCTTATTCATTTCTGGCCAACAATACCAAGCCTTTAGATCTTGGTACATTTTCGTCATACCAGGATGTAGAGAATATGGAGTGGTATGAGACTCATCCAGAATCTCTCGCCTAATACCAGCATACACCAGAATGCAAATCTGATTTTTATATCTCAACAAATCTATCTCTGAAATAGTAAAGTCTTTAGCTAGTCCAGTTGAGACATTCTCCCTATGTTTCTTCAATTAAGGATCCTCCTTCTGTGCTTCTCTGATTCTCTCAAGAAGTGTGGAATGAATGGTAATGTTGGCTAGCTAATCAACTACCAGTTCAATTCCTACTCTCGGCATTTCTTCAGCTAGCTTTTTTGATATCTGTCTTGAACTAAACAACTGCCATGGACCCCTCTGACTTAATGTGTCAGCCACCACATTGACCTTTCCTGGATGGTACAAAATCTCATAATCGTAGTCCTTTACCAATGCCAGCCAACGCCTTTCGCGCATATTCAAATCTTTTTGAGTGAAGAAATACTTCAAGCTTTTATGGTCAGTGCATATTTCACACTTTTCTCCATAAAGGTAACACCTCCATACCTTTAGTGTGAATACCACTGTTGCCAGTTCTATATAATGAATGGGACACCTCTGTTCATACTCCCTCAGTTGTCTAGATGCATAGGCTATCACCTTTCCATCTTGCATCAATACACAAGATGTCACGCTCCTTGGAACTGGACCTGTGTACTTGACACTTTAGTTTTCCAAGACCAATAGGTCGGTCAAGCATATGTCACGCTCCTGATTAGGCATAACCATATCGACCAGCGCTCAGCGCACTATTGCCGCCCTTGACTCATAAGTCAATGCTTTTCGACCAGTGCTCAACGCTATTGCCGTCCTTGACTTATAAGTCAATGCTTTTCGACCAACGCTCAACACTATTACTGTCCTTAACTTATAAGTCAATGCTTTCGACCGGCACTCAGTGTGCTAATGTCGTTCTTTATTCGTAAGTCAAGTCCGGGGCCCATCCATAGGATATGGGATTAATAAGTCACCCCGGGGGCCATTTCCCTATCCTCTATATAACCAACCTTGGAGTTGATCTAGCGTTCTTGGCACTAATTTTTATATGGCCATTGGGTCAGAAAAGTGTTTGATGTGCTCCTGGTTAGCCTAACCAAAGCGACCAGCACTCAATGTACTATTGCTGCCCTTGACTTATAAGCCAATGCTTTTCGACTAGCGCTCAGCGCTATTGCCTGTCTTGACTCATAAGTTAAGCCTTTCTCAATCAAATAATGCAGACATGCATATATCATATATCAAAGATCCAAATACAAAGCATTCAACATGCTTAATCAACAATCACAAGCATAATCATAATCATAGACATTCATAGGCACTTATGCCCTATTCATATTCCTGTTTAATAATTCGGGCAAAGCCATAATTACATGTATCACTTACTGGGTGTCGTTTTCTTACCTTTAGTCCATGCACAAGTTAAGAATGAATAATCCTTGAGCATGATCCCAGTTCTGAGCCCCTAGCGATAACCTAGTCACAACCCTAATATGGAATCCCATCAATAATGAGCGAATAAAGGCTTCCAGACTAAGTCCTAGTGTTCGAGACATCGAACTCTACTAAACGGGCAAGTAGGATCGATCTCAATCCCTTAGGTCTGAGTTCCCGTCACTAAAAACCTAAGGTGGCCAAAGTTGCCCCGGCGGGTCGCGACTTGACCCTAAGGGTCATAGCGCGCCTCCCAAAATAGAAAGCCCCCTGTGTGGAATTCAAAACACGACCCACAACTTTCCCCTGAGAGTAGCGGTGCGCCTCCAGAAACCCCTCCTGGGCCTTGGGTTCACACCGGTCTCGGTGCCCCAAGAATAGGGTCATGGCGCGACCTCATAAACCAAGAATTCCCCTGTTTTCCTTAGCCAAAAACTCACCAAAATCCTTTCCAAAAGTTCCCAAAATACACTCCAATCCCATAACAACATTAACACTAATCCAGCAACAAAACCCAAGCTTAAACACACTCAAACCACCACCAAAAACTCAAATCCAAATCCTTGAACTATCAAGCTCAAGAACAACAAAAACTAAAACACAATTGAATCAAAATAGGGATTGATGCTTACCTCAATTGTGGATTAAATACTCTTAGCTGGAGCTAATCAATACTAAACCTCAAGCTTTAAATCCCCATGCCTTGAAATCACTAACCTTGCTCCAAAATCAATCAAAGAGAGAGAGAGAGAGACAAGAAGAACGATTAAGAGAGCGAAAGAGCTACTCTACTTTTTTTTCCTTCGGCCAAGGGAAAGAGTGACTAAGTCACTAAATTGGCACAAAATGACCTAAATGCCCCTAGGGCCAAATCTCTCTCTCAAAGCCCATCAAGGGAAATTTTGTCATTTTCCACATACCCTGTTAATCATAATTAACGCCTTATAATTCTCGTTACTTCCAATATCCTCAAATAATTACCAAATAATTTTCCCATTACCCGATACTGGTAATGTACTAAATTGCCAAATTACCCCTAGGCTCACCCCAAGCTGAGTATTTGACCCCGTTGTGACTTTCCCGCTAACTTGTTCTCTAGGATCGCCTCGTGCTAGGTAACCCAAATATATCCACATAATGATGTGGTCTCACACATATATGGAAAATATACCCATAACATGCAAAATTACAAAAATTGCCCCTTTTTAATTAGAAACGGGCCCACCTGTATATTCAATACACCTAAACATGCATATCTAGTCATATTATAATATAACTCACATAATTTTCTATAATTTTCCATCCTGGCCCCCTAATCAAGGCCCTAAGCCTTATTAGGTAATTTGGGATGTTACACTACGTACCTTGCACCAAGACACCTGCTCACCACCGTCGCTACCTAAGTACTATGCACCACACGCCTATACACATAAGAAGAAAAAAAAGACAATTGTTAGTACTTCATTTGGATATGTGTATTTATATATATATATACTGCAAAAAAAAAATGTATATGTAGAATGATGTTGTGAAGGATAAAACTTGCAACCCATTAGATCTCTAAAGACCCAAGTTCCACTAAACTAAGGCAAATGGTAGTATAAAAAAGGCTTTCAAGAAGAATCCCTATTTATAGAAAATTTTAAACCCATCCTTGCCCTTGGATTCAATATTAAATCCATGGTCAGAAATGAAGCCATACACTCACCTTGGGATCCGCAAATTGGAAAGGTAGGCCCACATTCATTCTTAAGAAGTCTTGAGGATCACTACATACAAAGTGTGTTTCTTCACACTTCCAAAGTAAAGAAGCACACTAACACCACATGTGCCTTGAAGACACCATCTACAAGAGCACCTAAAGGCCCTCTCATAGACTAAGAAGAAATTCTGGATGCCAAAATTCTACAACAATTAAAGACCCCAACTTGTTTCCAAAGTTCTTGGATGGTCACGCGAGACCATGTTTCACGCAAGTCTTCATCTCCATGGAAGGTAATCCTCTCGCGTAACTCAGCCCCATGGCCTTCACCCTTGTGCCTAAACGCGCCTCGCGAAACCATTGTAGTTCCTATCGGCACCTGACCCAAGGGCGCCTCTCGAGACCATTGTAGCACCTACAGGTGCCTCAGGAGATCACCTTAGGCCTACAGGTGCCTCGTGACACCATTGTAGAGCCTACTGGCACCTCGCACAAAGGCGCCTCACGAGACCACCTCGCGCCTACAAGTGCCCTTCCCAAGGGCGCCTCACAAGATCACTTCGCACCTACAAGTGCCTCGACCAAGGTCACCTCGCGAGATCATTGTAGCGCCTATAGACTCCTTAACCAAGGGTGCCTCGCAAGACCATCCTCGCACCTACATGTGCCTCGCTTACGCACGCTTCACGTTAGCACAACACGGAATAAGCCCACGTCACTTCCTGATGCCCACATTGTTGATGAAGCCGTTTATCGCCACTTTAGCCTCATACCACCAGCGAAGCATCCTTCATTTGACATTCAGTCAAGGTGACTCTACCAATCTTACCAAGAGCACAGTGACTTGTTCACCACAAGCGTCAAATAAGGATGTTATGTATCAACCTTATCAATCTTTTGAAGGTACAAATGGCAAAGCCATACCAACTTAAGAAGAACAAAGGAAAAAACCTAAGTATGGAGCACGTGAGGATAGGTGTGTACGACCTGAGGAGCACAACATACGGACCAGGCAACCACGCCAGACAAGTAGTGGCATTACAAGGATAGTATGTGGTTAAACATCCATTACCACAATCCTGACACCCATACCAAACAGGTAGTGGTGGTACGAAGTAGTACGAAAATTGGATATTACCTGCTAACATATATATATATATATGTATTGGATCCGACCACTTCTCCTCCAACCCCACTACTGTAATGCCCTGGATAGCCAAGACCATCACACTATGTATTTTAAATAGTGCAAGACTTGATAATCAAGTCGTTTGGACATAAACGTGTTTCTAAAGTCAATTGATGGGTTAGTGTTAAAATATTTTGATCATAAAATAGTTGACTTTCATTAAAATAAGATTTGGTACATGGGATCCCAAAAATAATGTTTACAAGGCAATTACAACCCTCAAAATTAAATACAACTAAAGCCAGTCTAAATGAAAAAAATACAATTTTGGCTCTAGTCCTTGTTAAAACCCTCGTCCGTGGCGGTCGAGCAGCTACCGATGTACACACCACCTCCAAAGCTCTCCAATTCCGGCAGGTCTAGCTTTCCCTTGGCCTTACCTGCACCACGTAGCACCCATGTGCAAGGCTCAGCAAGAAAACTTAATTCAACAAGAACAAATAAACAACAGTATATGCATAGTAAACTTAGATACACAAGTTCAATCAACAACAGAATATAAGCAATAAGCGTAACATAAATGTTCAATTCAAACAACCACATATACTATTCACATCAATCAATAGATTAGTTAAGTGCAAGGCACAATTCTGTTTATTGTATAACAGTCAGTCTCGGCGCCCTTAGGCTGAGTATTCTAATCTGAAAGCTGACCCTGGCATGCTTAGGATGGGTTGCGTTCTGCACGCTTATTATCGGCCCTTGGCACCCTTAGGCCGGCCTTCAAAATAGATATCATCACAAATATGCATCGTACATCAGGCAATCAAAGGAAACCTATACAAGTATACCTAAGTAGACATTCTCAGATACATATATATTCACAACCTAGGCGTAGTTTTCATACCTCGAGTCCCGAGTGGAGGATGTAGAGCGGCCTCGAGCACGATCTTCAATTTGAGCCTTAATAGTAACCCTAGTCATAAATTGATAATGGACAACTATCAAAATCTAAAACAATTAAAAGTTTTAGAATAACATACTAGCCACTGGGACCACGAATTATACTAAACTGGGTAGTAAAATCCTTCCCGAGCACTTAGGTTTGAGTTCCTGAGCCTAAAAAACTAACTTGGCTATGTGTGGGCCACGGTGCGCTACAAGTCAGAGAGCTCCAAGGCTCTCTTTTCGGGGACACAGGCTGTGGCATGCCTCTACCTGCGTCGCAACGCCTAGCCAAAAATTTATAGGCTCCCAGCCTCTTAGCACACACGGGTCACGGAGCTTGAAGAACAGGGCTGTAACTTGAGCCCAAAAACCCAGAAAACCTACATATTTTCTCTAAGTTTTTCCTCAACCTAATTCACCAAAATCCAAAATAATGTGCACCAAGTGCACCAAATCCAAAATTAAGCCTCTACACCTCAGCAGTAAACTTAGAGCTACATAATCACCTAGAAATCTAACCAAAATCCTCCTAGGAACTAAGAATTCAGCCAACACCTTAGAAATTTAAAGAACTTAAGAAAACCTACACTAATAGTAGAATTCCACCATGAAATAAAGTCATGAAGCTTACCTCAAGAGTGATTTCGACCATGAACTGATCCTCAAGTTGTCCTAGCTACAATTCTCAGTTGTATCCACAATTTCCAGCCCCAATTCTAAGCTTTCTCTTCAAAAACCCAATGCTATAGAAAAGAGAGAGAAGAATGCAAGAGTGATGGAGAGAGAGAGGCTGTCCTGATGGTTCTGGCTGGTTCCTAAAGTTCCTAAGTATATCCCCTGGTACAAGGACCAAAATACCCCTAGTGTTATTTCAGCCCATAAGGGCAAAAAAATCATTAGTCCCGATTCTCGCTAATACCTCGAGTCGTCCTACAAATTTCCAATTAGTCCCGACATACCCAACTAATCTCCGCATAATTATGCGTTCACCAATACTTCCCAATTACACACTAAGTCCATGAAATATCCCTAGGCTCACCTCAAGCCAGGTGCTAAACCCCATTGTGACTATTCTACTAATTCGCTCACCAGGATTGCCTCGAGCTGAATACTGCAAATATATCCACATAATATTGTGGTGTCAATTATTTACACACATATAATCACATTTATGCCCTCAATGGGCCAAAATCACGTACATGCCATATTTAACAAAAACGGTCCCACATGCATATTTAATATTCCTCAACAAGCATATGTATTCATAATATCATATAGATCATGTATGCCACGTAGTCACACATTTAATCAAATAATTACACACATATATCCAATTAGGCCCTCCCGACACACTAATCAAGGCACTAAACCTTATTAGCATTTTTTGGATGTTACAACTATCCCCTCCTATTGAAAATTTTGTGCTATAAATTTACCTGGATAATTTGGGATGTTGATCTTGCATAATCGAACCTAGCTCCCAGGTCGCCTCATCGACCTTGCTATTCCTCCATAATACTTTGACTAGAGGAATCGTCTTGTTCCTTAAAACTCTGTCCTTTTTATCTAGGATCTGACCTGGTCACTCCTCATACAACAAATCTGTCTGTAGCTCTAGATCGACATATCCAATTACATTGGTTGTATCTTATACATACTTCCAAAGCATTGAGAAGTGGAACACATCATGAACTCCTAATAATGTTAGAAGTAGAGCCAATCTATAGGCTACCTGCCCGATACTCTCTAGCATCTCAGAAGGTCCTACGAAGCTAGGGCTCAACTTGCCCTTTTTCCCAAATCTCCTTACCCCTTGCATTGGCAAAATCTCACAGAAATACGTAGTCCCCTGCCTGGAACTACCTAGAACTCCACGTCCCTACGCTTGGGTCAGCATAACTTTTTTGTCGGTTATTCTCAATAGATTCATTAGTCTCTTGAACCATCTCCTGTCCCAAATACTTCCTTTCCCCCATCTCATCCCAATGAATGGGCGATCTACACTTTTTTCCATACAACATTTTGTATGGAGCTACTCAATTTGTTGACTGATAACTATTGTTATATGAAAATTCAATCAACGAGAGGTACTTACTCCAAGACCCCTTGAAGTCTAGCACACATGCTTTGAGCATGTCCTCCAATATCTGAATTTTCTTCTTAGACTGCATGTCTTTCTAAGGATGAAAGGTTGTACTAAAATTCAACTAAGTCCCAATAGCCTTCTGCAAACTACCCCAAAACTTGGAAGTAAATATGGGATCCTAGTCCGATACTATAGACTTTGGAACCCCATGGAGACATACAATCTCTCTCACATACAGCTCTGCATACTGGTCCATAGTATAGGTTGTCCTCACTGGAAGAAAGTGTGCTGACTTGGTGTATTTGTCTAATATTACCCACACTGAGTCATGTTGCCCCACCATCCTGAGCAAACCCCCTACAAAATCCATGGTAACATCTTCCCATTTCTACTCGGGAATACCTAAAGGCTGTAACAACCCCGCTGGCTGCTGGTGTTTAGCCTTCACCTGCTGACAGGTTAAACACTTTGCTACGTAATCATCTACATCCTTTTTCATCCAAGGCCACTAATACAATGACTGTAGATCCTGATACATCTTCCTGGTGCCTAGATTTAGTGAGTATGATGTAGTATGAGATTCATCGAAAATCTCTCGTTTAATACTCATTTCCATCGAAACACAAATCTGATCCTGATATGTCAGCAAACCCGTCACCAAAATGGAATAATCCTTAGCTACTCCAGCTAGGACATCCCCTCTAATCTCCTGCAACCGTGTATCACCCATCTTGCCCAATTTTATCCTTTCCAAGAGGGTAGAATGTAAGGAAATACTGGCCAACAAGCCCATGACCAATTCTATCCTCGCTCTGGTCATCTCTTCTACTAATTCCTTCAGTATCTGCTTCGAGCTAAACAACTATCCTGGGCCCCTTCGGCTCAAAGCGTCTGCCACTACATTGGCTTTTCCTGGGTGATAAAGGATGTTATAGTCATAATCCTTCACCAACTCTAGCCAACTCCTCTATCTCATATTTAGGTCCTTCTGGGTGAAGAACTACTTCAAACTCTTATGATCGGTGTATATCTCACACTTCTCTCCATACAAATAGTGTCACCACACTTTTAGTGGGAATACCTCCACTGCTAGCTCCAAATCATGGGTAGGAACTACAAGAAAAAATGCTTTTAATAAGACCAAAAATGTATTATCAAAACATACCATAATACTTTTTGACGTGTTAAGACCGACTATGTTATCGTAGGTCAGGCTACTTTACATAACACTTTATCATTGTTATACAGATGTGTTATTATACTGTCAACGATAACACACTTTCTGTGTTATTTTAATAAATACATAAGTGTTTAATTATATTATTTATAATCGATTATATAACACATTTCAATACTTATAGATTTGTGTTATACTACACTTTAGTATAACACTTTAGTATAACACATTTTTTGTGTTATATAATGAAGTTTGCGTAACAAAATTCTTTACATATAAAAAGTGTTATTGTAATAGATATTATAACACATTTTTTGTATTATTTTAATATTTAGATAAGTTTAAATTCTCATTATATATTCATTTATATAACACTAATTTATTCTATTCTATTTTTATTTTTTATTTATATAATTAAAATTAGCTTTCTAATATATACTAGCATCATTAAATGAAATTGATTTTCAAATAACAAAAAGTAAAAACATTCAACATTGTATTAACAATCCACAAATTAGTTTAAAACATTCAACACTGTCATCAACAACAAAATGTTCTTTAAGTATTCAAGTAGTCTTAAATATTCAACATATTGAAAAGTTACTACTTTCAACACAAAATATTCTATAGCTGCCTAACACAAAGCCTTCAAAATTAAGTATCCTTTTCTATTTCACTTGTCACATCTGCAAAATAAACAAAGAAATATTTTATTGTTATTATCTAGCATCACAAATTACTACAAGAAAAATGCTATGGAAAGTATTTCCAAGAGAGGACACCACATACAAAAGACAATCACAAATGCAAAGCCAAGGACAATAAAAAATGGGAATACGAAAGCAATGGAAATTCCCTCTGATTTCTGTTTTCCAGAAAAAGAAAAATTTCTATCAAACTTTATAATGTATTTCCAAACTAAAAAAAGTCAAGGACCCAATTTAATTGAACGCAGAAATCAAATCCCTTTTATAAAGAATAAACTAAGCAACATTGATGATATAATTGTTTCACATGTACTATTTTTCTCTACTGTATGCACACAAAGCTTGATTAATTAAAAGTAAGAAATCAATTATATAGAAAACTCATTCAATATAAAAATAAGAACAACAATTTAAATGCATATAATGCAGATAATACTAACATACATGAATGATCCTGATTATTGATTTTGAAATCTTAATAGTATAAGCTTAAAATATATGGATGGCTTTTTTAAAAGAAATAGAAGGCAATCTTGCATACCTGGGAAAAGTGGGGATTCCTGGGTGATTGTGTAGATGACAGAGTCTCTACTTCTATGACATTGAGGACTTGATGTGAAAAATTGAAAAGCTCAAGCACACTTCCAGTATTCATATTTGCCTTGTATAAAAGATCTGCAATTGGAAGACACTTCAATATTTTAAATGAAATATAAAAATAAAAGCAAGATTTGCATATCAATTTAGGAAGCGGAGAATTTAAGTTATGACTCATCCAAATTATAATTAAGATTCGCATATCAAAAGATCTGATTATTCTTGATGCTTTTCACTAGTGTTATGACTCATCCAAATTATATTTATCTGTAATTATTTGTAATTCTTGGTGTGAAGACTCTCATTCCATAGTAACATTTTTAACACCCTCGTAGTGAAATTTGTTCTCCTTGAAATTCTAAGAAAGCTCTTGTATATATATATATTAAGTGGACAAAAAAGAGTAGTCATTTTCAAGTTCCCTTTAATTATTATGGGAGTGTGTGATATTCACGGATAGAGACAATGTGGCTAAAGGCCTATGCACATGTAAAGCCAAAAGAAAATTTCTATCATCCATTTTCAGTCATCACTCACAAGTTTCCTACCACAACCAGTACTAAATTGTTACACATTTCACAATTTCAAAATAACAAATCGAGTGAGTACACCAACATCCCTCTATATGCATGTTTCAGCTACATATACTACTTAAAGTTTAAGAAGACTCTAATTCTAATGCTATAAAGTTATTTATACCTAAATAACACGAGATGATTCCAAATAAAATTCTCTAAACCATAGGAAGCCAAGGTCTGTCAAAGTTGCAACGGTTGCTGCACATAGAATCGCATGAAGGTAAGATATAACTTATAAGATAATATCATAATATTAATGGTAGTTAATCTAGCTTATCAACTTTGACAAATTCAAAGGCTGGGTTACATGTGTGATATTGACACTGTTAGGAAAATGGAGCCAAAGGTGACTAAGCAAGAATTCCTGCACATTGTCAAAATTATCAAAGTCTCGCTTAGCAAGCTACTTTCCATTAAGTTGAAATTAAAACACCTCCTAAACTTTCAGGGGAAAAGCAGAGAAAAAGTGGGGTACATGATGTACTACCATATAAACCAACTGCTAAAGAACCAAAATATGCCACTTAAAACAGGTTGTGAAATGTGTTTGTATGCTCAATGGTCAAAATGCATGTTTAGAAGAATTGATTACAGAACTTGAAACTCTGTCAATATGTACCAACATGATAAGAGAATTATGTACACTTGCTTATTATCCAACATAATCATATAGAAAAACAATAATAAAAAAATGCACCTGAAAAATTTCTTTAGCATTTTAATCAGTTAAAGGTTTTAGCCCAGTTTCTTCAATATTGCTTACTGTTAGCCAAAATACCCATATTAGTGAATCCATGTGGTTGTTATTTCAATATTGCTGCAAGCCCAAATATGAATGAAAGCTAAATGGTAATTGGCACCAATCCTTCCATAACTTCTACAATTTATTTTAAAATCACAATAAAGAAAATGGAAAGGGGATATTTTTAATATAGAATAATGTACACTAAACAAATAGAAGAAGAAAAAAAAAACATATTTAAAATGTCATAAACAGAGAAAATAAAATATGATCATCATTAGATAACATTATAAGAGATTCACCCAATTATTTAAAACAAGTTTTTCTATTATAAATTAATATATTTAATGAAAAATAAACTTAATCTAACGAGCTAATGCTAAATGTCCAAAACAAGAGAGAAATACACGTGCAAAAACATAAATCAATGTTTAAAACAATGAGAAACTATATATACCATGGACATGAGTGCAAGGAGTGTTCTCAGAACAATATATATAAATATATATATATATTTATTCAATTAGTACTGTATTATATATGTTCCAATAAATTAACAAGCAAGAATAGAAATAAGCATTAAATATCCATGCACAAAAATAAGGCAGAAGCAAATGAGGGAACACTTAAGAATAGGCATTTCAACACAACCCATGAAATCATAAACTTAATTTAGGATCAATGGTAATAGAATTGAAATTTAAACCAGATGCATAAAAAATAAATCACATGAAAACAAAGGAACGTATCCACAATATGGCACTTAAACTTCAATCCAAAGTCAAAAAACACATAGCAATTCATATCAGTGGCAAACTCTAGCCATCAAAATCTATGGCTGACCAAGTTTGAGGATATGTAAGAGAGTACTATAGTATATATATATAGTATATGTATGTATATCTAGATTATTCTGTCTTTGGCCATCAAACAATTTTAGTTCTTTCCCATTTCAAATCCAAAAAAAAAAAAAAAATGAGCCAAGACAAATAAAAAATACACACTTACAAAATTATGCCTTTTTATCATTTAAATATCTCATTGCTCAGAAATGCAAGTCCAAAAACAAAAATGTTTAAAAAGTATGAGATAAGAAAAATGCCAAAAGCTCACCAGTAACAAGAAGAAGCCAATATGAGAGTTGCTTAAGGAAAACAACTCATTTCCCCTTAAAAAGTGAAAAATGAAAGTGGAAAACTTTGAGAAACAGAGATATTGCATTTAGAAAATTAGTAAATATGTTAATAAAAAGTGTAAGCAAAAAGGGTGAAAAACAATACTAGAACAATTAATAGTACCTGCACTTAAATTGTGGAGTGCCATTGCTTGCTTGGCTCCGTTCATTCCACTACATTGTATACAAATATATATATATATAAATCTTACTCATACTAGCTAGCCACCTAAACATTTTAATTCTACTAATAATATAAAACTAATAGATTTGACAAAAGTGGCAACGAGACCAAAACAGAAGCAACCCATTTTGCTAACTTATTACTCTTTTCCAATGACTTCAATTTGGTTTATATCTAAGTGACATCTCACATATTACTTGTTCTTTATTTCTTTGTTATGTTTTGCTCCTTATTTTTTTTACTATTGTAAAGAAAGGGAAAAGAAAATAAATTAAACAGAAAGGTTTCTGAGAATACAGTATTTAAGAATGGGTGCACTATTCAATTTATAAATCTGCATAGTTCATATTTGTTTTCTAAATGAATAGACAAAGAAAAATATTTGAAACACCACTCCAAGACAAATAATCTGACAATCAAAACTAATTCAAACACATCAAACTTCAAGTAGAAATTAGAAAACACAAGTATGAGCAAGATCATATATATTTATATAAATATAAAAACCATAAATTTATATTGGTGCGACCTTAGTAGTCTATACACATCCAGTTTGTGAATCATCTTGAGCACTTCACAAGTAATCAAAATAGAATTACACACTCAATACAGTCATTGCCTAATTACGTTTATGAGATGTGTTAAGTTACTCAATGATTTTCATGAACGTAACTTACCAATGACTCTTGTCAAGTTCAAACTTCCATTGATCCATCCAACTTGAACGTGTCCTCCAACTTCCAAAATCCTGTCTTTCTCAACCTCTAAATATGGCTGATGATTTTTAAACAATTAATATGCCTGAATAAAATCTTCATGAAAACAAGACATGAAAGTGCTTTGCTTATATTAGAGGTACTACGACAGATTTGCCTAAATTTCGCATTATATCCAATTACAACAAATATATAGATAGGGAAAACAAGAGAGAGACTCCCGTGGGGTGTTATATAAGTATTTCAAGCTAAACTAATTTGATATCTATTTCTTTTCTATTTTGACCATTCTAATATAGTGACAAATGAATATAATACAGCTTAATTATGTCATTTTCTTATTCAATATGACTTTATATAGTAGAGCCCAAAAACTTTGTAAGTCCTTAGTTAAACCATAGCACATCATAAAAATAAATTTAAACAAAAATTAATTGCATAATCCTTTCGTTAGCACGAAGAGAAAACTTAAACAAAACTTTTATATAATTAAAATTTTCTTTCATTCTATTTTTTACTTTTCCTTAGAAGTTTCTTAAGACCCACAAAGCCAAGGAAATAAAGAAATAAGCACATGAAAAATAATAAAATAAAATTATTAGAGGGATTACCGTAAAGGTCTGTGGCTCTAAACTGTGAACAGACTTCCTCACACTATTTATAATAAGTCGTATTATTGCACTTTTGGCATCTACATGAGTATTTCCTACAATACTTTCCAGATGCAAAGAAAGAAATAGCTACCAAAGAAGAACAATCATTTAGATATCATGTTAGAGAAAGGAAAAGAGAGTATGAGATACACTAAATATTTCACCAATTTTATTACGAATCACGAATCAAAACAGAGGTAAAATTACATTCCAATTTTATTACTCTCTAAGTATTTTGAAGCTAAAACTTTAATTACTAAAACTTTTAAATACCCATACCTCTCCACACCTACTATTTCAAACACCTCCCAAAAATCTCAGAAATCAAAGCTTGGCTTGCAAAAAGAGCTTTCTCAAACCATTCAAAAAGTTCTAGATTTTTTTTAAAAAAAAATTAAAAATAGTAATAAAAATTCTAAAACCTTTACCTTAACCACTCCCATTAAGATCCAAATGTAAGTGAGTGTGAACGTGAGAGGCATGAGGGAGGAGCTAACAGATATGGAGCTATCATACGAATGAGTTATTTGGGGGAGAGAGCATAACAATGAGAGAGAGAGAGAGAGAGAGAGAGAGAAATGGGGTATTTGGTTTTAATACTTAAGTTTAGTTTTTCACTTTCACGCTTAATCTATCTTTTAGGCCCGCCCTTATTTCACTTTAAGGATTTTTTATAATACATTTTTAGTAAAGTTATAGTGATGCATTATGGAAAACATTGATTGGTGTAGTGAATAGACCTTCCCTAATTCCTACATTAAATATAACAGTTAAAAATGGTGGAAAAGAAAGCATATAATATTCAAACACAGAATATTGAATGTAGGAATATTGAAACAGATAGATACCATTATAAACTCAATAAAGGCAATACGAGTAGAATGATGATAGTCCCCAAGCAGCCTTAGGCGATAAACCTGCATTAGAATATATGTTTATCAATGCAGCCCCTCACAAATGGTATCAAGGATTTTAGAATTATAAAAGAAAGAGGAAGTGTTGGCAAAAGCACTAACCTCTCCACAGGCTGATTCAAAAAAGAGTTTAACATCAGCTTGAGCAACCTACACAAGACAAACCGAATAAATGTGTAAGAAGTTCCACAGATAATTGCTCTGGGTCATTTTCAACTACAGACTACAAGAAAATCACCTTTTTGTCAATATTTGTACAATAAATTGTTCTTGCGCACATCTCGCATTCATTGTCAGTCTGCAATGAAAAATAATACTCAATTGATAGATTATAAAATGGAAATGACTGGTGCATTCTAGAGTTAAAAATAAAGGCAATAGTCATAACAGCAAGGCTCTATACCCTTGGCAAAAATGTTGGGTTAACTGGTACAATAGCTGTCTTGGAGGGCGGTACTCTGACAGGGTAAAATCCAAGCATTGTCCCTGCGAGACTCAAAGCAGCCTTTGCACCTTCTGTTAATCAGATATAAAACTGAAATTGATCAAAATGTCCTAGCATTCATAACCGATCTAAAGACCCTTTCACAATGACAGACCAAGAATGATGTTATAAGGTCAAAATTACCTTTATCAGTGAACTCAATGAAGGCAAAACGAAGTACTGAGTTTGGATCACCACAAATTCGGCAATCAACAACCTTCACAATGGAAATAAAAGTAGATAAGAAAAATTGTTCCAAATCCAAATTAAAATCGCATTGTCACAGAGCTTCTACTACGACATTCATCATTTTTTTTTTCAGCAATTAAAGGGGAAAGAACAATCAAAGAGTAAGAGAAACAGTGAAAACACAGAATTGTAAACAGTTCAAATACCATAAGATTAGAGCAATTACCTGTCCACAAGTGACAAAAAGAGATGCAAGCTGTTCTTCAGTGACCTATGTCCCAGTTACCAATGAATTAATCATGCATACACCAAAGAAGAGGTAAATAATGGGCCTAATGGAAACACTAAAAATAAGTTGCAAATGGCTTACCTATTGATCAATGTCAGAAACATAAACAGTTTTTCGAATTCTATCTTCCCGTTGTGCCATACTAGTCCTACTATTCATTCTCCGTTTTCCTCGGCTGTTCCTCTGAAAAACAGCACCCATCAACAAACTTTTCAACTTGGTTCTCAAGGTAGAGTTCAATTTACATTAGTTTTAAATCATAAATCATGGTTTTCTTCTTTACCCAACACACTTCATAGCTGAACAAGTTTACATATGAGTATAACTTCTACTCAACACATCATTTTGGTCGCCAATCACAAGCTACAATACCCAAATAGCAGGAAAATCGTGGAGTTCGCAACATCCATGTTCTTATTATCTATTCCCAGGAACCAAACATACTTTCACATATTAGTTTCAAAATAAAAGACTTAATAGTAGTAATACCCGTCGAGCATTGAAGCCATTAGCGTTTCCATTTCTATTGTCGTTGTTGTTGTTAAGCAAAAGACCAAAGCCATTGTTAAACCCACCATTTAATCCAGGGTTGTTAGCAAGTGAAGGAGGCACAAACTCCTCCGCCATAGGATTAAGCTTGGAGAAAAGCTCCCTCAATTCCCTCATATCCCGGTTAAAGCTCTCCCCATCATGATCCTCATTCATCTGCAAATCCCCACTGTTCGATCGCTGATGATGAACCGACCCCACTCCCACTGTCTGCATCGACTGAGGGCCTCCGATCTTTACGCCATTAAACAAACCCCAACTGAACCACCTGTGCCGCCGGCACAACCTTCATGAAAAGGCCCTGATCGTGAGGCCACAGAATCGGACCATTGCTGCTCTAATGTAAACCATTATGCTTCGGCTGATCCTGATCGTTACCTCCTCCTCCACCACCACGCGCCGCCGCCTCCTCCTCCACACTCCTATTTGACGAAGCCGAACCCACGTTCCTCCCCAATTCCACTCCAGCATTCTCAACCACGACCATGGATTTTAACTCCTCCTCCTCCTCCTCCCTCCTTTTTTTTCAAAATTTATTCCAGTCGCTGATCAAACAAATGAAGACGCTAAAAAAAAACCCAAAAAATAAAAACTAAACAAAAAAAATTGCCTCGATGTCACTACGGAGAAAACGAAAATGAAAATCCAAACAACAAAAAAATAATTAAAATAAAATTTGAGAAATGACAACGAAGCAACAAAGCTAATTAATATTAATTAATACTTAATATTATATATAAAAAAAATTAAGAACAAGAAAGAGCTGAATCGAGTTTATTTACAGTGAATGGCATTTTTTGGAATTTTTTGTAAAGAAAGAAAACGAGGGAGTTATAGGTGGGCAAGGAAAAAAGAAATTAGCTTGGGAAAAAATATAGCTTTTACAAGTTATAGGCGGGCTCCCAAAACGCCATTTTTTTTTCTTTTACCACATATATGGATATCATAATACTTTTTGAATAGTATTATATTCTTATGTTATGATAAGGGGTATTTGGTGTAGTGAGGGTATTGTTGCTCATATTCCTTTAGCTGTCGCGATGCGAAGGCAATAACCTTCCCACTCTGCATCAACACACACCCTAATCCCAGTCTCGATGCATCACAACACACTACAAATTTTCCCCATCTGAAGGAAGACTTAGAACTGGAGCAGTAATCAATCATCACTTCAATTCTTGGAAACTACCCTCACATTTGTCTGACCATGCGAACTTAAGGTTCTTTCGCATCAACACAGTTAATGGTGTGGAAATCTTCAAAAAACCCTTCCACAAACCGTCTGTAATATCTCGCTAACCCAAGGAAACTCCTAACCTCTGAGGCGATCCTTGACCTCGGTCAATCCCTAACTACTTCTACCTTGGCCAGATCCACCTTAATCCTGTCTCCACTAACAATATGTCCAAAGGAATGTTACCTTTGGTAGCCAGAACTCACACTTCTTAAATTTAGCATACAACCAATTCTCCTTCAACCTCTGCAATACCAATCGGAGATGTTGCTCATGCTCTGTCTCCGAACGAGAGTAAACTAGGATTTCATCGATGAAGACAATTACAAACTGATCTAAGTCATCCTTGAACACCCTGTTCATCAGATCCATAAATGTTGTTCCCTCTTGAGAAAATTAGTTCTTGCTTAATTAATTGCTTTTATAGTATACCATAACACAAAAAGTGACCCAATATATATAATTAAAGGATGTTAACGTGATGCCAATTTATTGTACTTAAATTCTGGATATAATTTTTATGTAATAATAAAGAAGAAGAAAAAACACACTCACACACACACATCACCAGTTTGTTAAGCTTTTCTTAAGATTTTTGGTCTTATTGTGAGAATAATTTATATTTTTGTACGTAGTTATTTTTTTTATACATATATAGAAGAGCTCAACAAATTTGATACACCAGTTTGTTCATTTTCTCATACATCTAGATTCTAATTAGTGTAGAGCTCAACAAACGTGGCAGTGGTGATGGTGTATTGGAGAATGGCGTGGTCGATTTGACAAGTTAGGTACACCTGATGGAGAAGGAAGATGCGGAGAGGTCCAAGAGGTCCGAGAGGGAGAAGAAGGAGTTTGAGGAGAGGGAGAAGGCCTGGCTCAAGGCCAATGAGATGAAAAGGAAGAAGATGGAAGAAGAAGAATAGGAACAACAAAAGAAGGCACTGGGCGAAGAGTCTCGGAAACAGCAGGTACTTTCTTCTTTTCTTTACTTTCTTGGAGTATTTTGGTTTTAACGGTTGTTTAGTTGCTAGAAAAGAATGAAAAACTAACCAAATTAATATAATTATGTGTTTTCACTGTTTACAATTCTGTGTTTTCACTATTTCTCTTACTCTCTGATTGTTCACTGTTTCACTGTTTACAATTTTAGAGATGTGTTATTAAATATTAGACTGGAAAGAAAAGTCAACAAGCACAAGTATTGTTAAAAAATTGAAAAAAAAAAGATGTTGCTTAAATACCAAGATGTTCTTGAGATAATGATTAATAGCTTGAAACATTATGGAGTAGATGGTTATTTGAACTATAAGTTATTGTCATTTTTTAATGCCTTTGGATTTTTTTTAATTGTTTGTAGTAATATCCCAATTAAAAAAATACCTTTATCCATAAATCATGCTTCTTATCTTTGAATTGTTATGAATATACTATGTGAAGAACTTGAAAGCTGAGAGCCTGTTCTGCCATATTGAATCTTCTCCATTGATCTGACCTGAATCTGAATGATTCATTTAACATAATTTGTCTATATATTATTTGTTTCTCATTTTTTCTCCAACTTGCTTAATGACCATAAGAATATACTTCACAGGTTATTAGCTGAGGGAGCTTTTAGAGTTTCATTTGGGGTCTGAGACTGTAATGCCTGTACAGTACAAAGTCACCATTAGTAAGTATAGCACATACTATAATCTTAGCACTAGACCTTATATATATATAATTTAGTTAAATTAGTTAGTTTAGTTAAGTTATTGAGAGTAATTTTGAGCTTTGTACTGGACCTTATATGCCTAAATTAGTTGAAACAGATAGTTTATTTAAGTATAGAACTGTATCTTACTTTTCTTGATTCTTCTTTGTGGCATGTATATATTGGTGCCACTTGTATTTTGTATTCATTCAATTCAATTCAATACAATTTCATTTTCTTTCATAATATTGTATGAGAGAATTAAACTATTCTAGCTTCAGGACTGTGGAACTTATTTGCCTCTTATCCGAAGGAACTTGGCCAACAGAATGTGTGTAAGTTTCTTTATTTCATTGCATTGGGTTGAGGATTCTATAGTAATTTTTGTACGTTTGTAAACACTACACTGTACTATATCAGCATAATTGATTGCGAATATGTATCACTGTTTTGTAATTACTTGTTAGTGCCCAAATAACTTAAGGTCTAGAGTTTAGTACCTGTTTGAACTCCATATTCTATTACACCTCTCCTTTAAATGAGATATGAGATTCGATGGATCTACCCTAGAAATAATAGTATCATTCAAAATGCTTTTGTAACTCAAATCTCCCAAACTTTTAACATGCTGTCTCAGTAATTAAGCATCTGAACCAGAGATGTCTTTAGGGTGAAATTGAGGCCCCTTTAACTTGAAAATGTTAATGTTTGTTTACTGTAATATGTATCTATTCATTGTGTGATAGCAGTATTTTGAATTTTGAAGTATGTTCACCTGGTATTGCTTGCTTAGGTCTTATATTGTATAAAATTTTATTATTTAATTCATATTATTTAATTTTTTTAACATATACCTTACCTTTTATCTGCTATTGCAGGAGAAAAATGTCTCTTTCTCCATCAATTGGAGGAGAAAAGTATACTTAATTTTGAAGGCTTTGTGTTCGGCAGCTGTAGAATATTTTGTGCTGAAAGTAGTAACTTTTCAATATGTTGAATATTTAAGACTACTTGAATACTTAAAGAACATTTTGTTGTTGATGACAGTGTTGAGTGTTTAAACTAATTTGTGGATTGTTAATACAATGTTGAATGTTTTTACTTTTTGTTATTTGAAAATCAAGTTCACTTGATGATGCTAGTGTATATTAGAAAGCTAATTTTAATTATATAAAAAAATTAAAATATAATAGAATAAATTAGTGTTATATAAATGAATATATAATGAGAATTTAAACTTATCTAAATATTAAAATAATACGAAAATTGTGTTATAATATCTATAACAATAACACTTTTTATGTAAAGAATTTTGTTATTGCAAACTTCATTATATAACACAAATAATGTGTTATACTAAAGTGTAGTATAACACAAAAAATGTGTTATACTAAAGTGTACTATAACACAAAAAATGTGTTATACTAAAGTGTAGTATAACACAAATTTATAAGTATTGAAATGTGTTATATAATCGATTATAAATAATATAATTAAACACTTATCTATTTTTTAAAATAACACAGAAAGTGTGTTATCGTTGACATTATAATAACACATCTATATAACAATGATAAAGTGTTATGTAAAGTACCCTGACCTACGATAACATAGTCTGTCTTAACACATCAAAAAGTGTATGGTATGTTTTGATAACACATTTTTGGTGTTATTAAAAGCATTTTTTCTTATAGTGATCCCTACCATTGCTAAGGTGCATCACACCCGACCAGTCAAAGATTTTAATGATCGAGGTACACGAACGGTTTTGTGGAGATCACGCTGGGGGGTAGAGCCTATCAAAGAAAATCCTAAGACAAGGATACTTTTGGCCAATGATGAATGAAGACTCGATGGAGTATGTAAGAAGATGCCACGAGTGTCAGATGTTCTACAAGATACCCCGACCAGCACCTAACGAATTAACACAGATGCAAAGCCCTTGACCCTTTGCTGTATGGGGGATCGACTTAATCGGAAAGCTACCCACAGGAAGGGGATGAGTCCAATTTGGTGTTGTAGATGTAGACTACTTCACCAAATGGACTGAAGCAGAACCACTCGTCACCATAACCTCGAAGAAAGTCTTAGACTTTGTGGTGAAAAATATCAAATGTTTATTTGGCCTACCGAGGAAGATAGTCTCGGACAATGGGACTCAATTCGACAGTGATATGTTCACTAATTTTTGTACAAGGCATGGAATCAGAAAGAGCTATTCCTCGGTAGCACATCCCCAAGCTAATGGCCAAGTAGAAGCAGTGAACAAGACTATCAAAGACACTCTAAAGAAACGCCTTGAATAAGCCAAAGGAGCCTGGCTAGAATTACTTCATAAGGTCCTATGGTAACATCAAACGACGTCGCGAATGGCAATAGGACATACGCCATTCTCTTTGGCATTTGGATATGAAGCCATGTGGCCAGTTGAACTCACTCCCCCATCGCATAGACGTGAGACATACAATCAGGGGAGGAACCATCAACTAATAGAAGATTCGCTCGATTTAATCGAAGAAAGACATGAAAAGGAAAGTCTTAGAGTAGCAGCACATCAACACAAAGTGTCCAGATACTTCAACTCCAAAATGAAAGATCAAAAATTTCAGGTTGGGGACTTAGTACTCAGGAGGGTGTGCCTGAACACTAAGGACACTATGACAGGGTTATTAGGACCTAACTAGGATGGGTCATACCTTGTGGAGGAGGTGATCCCACCAGGGACGTACAAGATAGCTCTACTGAATGGAGAACTAATAAAAAACTACTGGAATGGTGAACACCTCCGCCGGTACTATCAATAAAGAATGTTCAGCAGCAAGACAAGTTTTAATTTGCAAATGTAGTATTTACGAATTATCTATGTAACAGCCATTATGCTTCAATGAATGAATTTAATTTCTAAAGTTTCTATAGTTCTTTAAATTTTGTTTCAATAAGGAACCTGTCATAAGGACCTGTCAACCCCATTGGATCATGTTTGATTCTAGTCATTGAGGGACTTATCAGGCCATAAGATCCAAACAAGAGACAGGTCCTATGACCTTCTCACCCAAATATTGGATCATGTTCAATTCTGGTCCTTAAGGGACCCATCGGTCCATAAGATCCAAACAATAGATAGGTCCTAGGACCTTGAGGCCCGAATATTGGATCATGTTCGATCTTGGTTCTTGAGGAGCCTATCGACCCATACGATCCAAAATGAGAGACAGGTCTTAGGACCTTGTAGCCCAAATTAATGGATCATATTCGATCTTGTTTCTTGAGGAGCCTATCAAACTATATGATCCAAATGAGAAACGGTCCGAGGACCTTGTCGCCAAATATTGGATCATGTTCGATTCTGGTCCTTGAGGGACCTATCGACTCATACGATCCAAACGAGAGACAGGTTCTAGGACCTTGTCGCCCAAATATTGGATCATGTTCAATTTGGGTCCTTGAGGGCCATATCGACCCATACGATGCAAACGAGAGACAGGTCCTAGGACCTTGTCGCCCAAATATTGGATCATGTTAGATTTGGGTCCTTGAGGGACATATCGACCCATATGATCCAAACAAGAGACTGGTCTGAGGACCTTGTCGCCAACTGATTGATCACGTTCGATCCTAGTTCTTGAGGAACCTATCGACCTATACGATAACCAAAAGAGACTGGTCCGAGGACCAGTCGCCATTATCGAATCATCATTAAATTTGGTCCTTGAGGGACCGATCGATAATTTAATCTAAGACTCATTACAGGCTCAATTAGCCCATCTAGATCTGATTGGTCCAACTTAGACACTTCTGTCTACAATTATTATAACGAGTACACGAGAGATTACGTAGATCGTGATCGACACTTGCTACACAATCAACATCTATGTATAGGTATCATTACTACTGAGTATGAAGCCATCTCCTGACTACCAATGAGGGACAGGTATTTGTTGCTTGCATCATTGGGTGAAAAGGATAGTACTATGTGTCTAAATACTTGAAGCAAGGCATGGTCAAGTAGCAAGTGACCAAGGATTTTAAACCCATGATCACTTGGGGGGCATATAGTACATATCGATCGGGGTATACACAAGCAATGAGGGCGTGACCTTAAGTACTAAGCAAGCTCAAGTTTTTCTAGGACATTTGTTCAACATTTGTTTCGAAAATGGAAAAAACAAAAACAAAAACGACATTGGTAGGAAGACTCCTAGCCATGTCCCTTATAGGGTGGTCGGCCTATCACCCATGGGGTGGTCGACCTGCCATTTTGTTCATGGTACTTGGTGAAGTGCTTTACTACTCACATTACCATGATTGCTATCATGAAAGACGTAAAAGAGTAAGGTTAGTATGGCACACAAAATACATGTGTTCAGAGTATACAGATACCTGAACCAATGAGGGTTGTGAGTTGATATACTTAAGCATTGGAAATAAAAAATTTCAATCAATACATTGAGTATTCATAAGAAAAAGGCATAAAATGTCATATGTAAATACTGCCAAGTACAAGGTGCCCCATCAATGGCATGAGAGGAAAAAACAGAATAAAAGACCAAGAAGACTAACTTGGGCGAGGTGTATCATCTGAAAGACTACTCTGAGCCTTGGCAGCCTCACGAGCTAGACACTTCCTAAGCTCCTTCGCATACGTCTTCTCGGGAAGGAAATCCAAGTTCAGATCTTTGTTGGACTTCCAGATCAAGTGGAAGCAAGAGAAGGTTATTTCCGAATACTCCCCTCGAGCCTTGTCTTGAGCAACTTTGACCTCTTGCTCCTTCTCGACAAGAAAATCCTCCCGCAATTGATCCATGTCAGCAATCAGCCTCTCTTTCTCAGCTTTAGACTGTTGGAGCCGATCGGCAAGTTCCCTCTCCATCTGGGTTATCTTGGAAGTTAACTTGGTTACTTCTTTCTGTTTGAGCTCCACGGTACTGCGAAGGGTGTTGATCTCTTCATCCTTTAAAGCAATATCAGCATCCCTAGAGCCAAGAAAATGCCTAAGGTCCAGTACCTCTTGGCGGACGGCTTCATGCTCAGAACGAAAGTTGGAGAGCATAGAAGTACTCTCTACAAACCTATCACGAACATGAGAGACCAGCATCACTGCCTGCAAAAAACATACAAGTGTTAGAAAAATGGCAGAACACAAGCTAAATAGACAAGAGGGGAATAGTAAAGGACTCACACTCTGAATGTATAAGAGTGACTTTGTAAGAATGGTGTTCAGGTCCTCATTCTTGATCCCATTAAAGGGTGTTGTTGTTTGCTCCATATGCGATGCTCGGGCGCTGAAGTTCCGTATAGCATACTGGTGTGGCTCAGATAAAGGGGTGGGCGCAGAGCAAGAGTCTCCCACATCATTGACAGTGGAAGGAAATGGTGTAGACAAAGATGGCTCAACCTTTGCGATGGGGCTAGACATCAAAGGAGTCAGAGGAGACACCTCAAGAGGAACTTCCATGACCGACTCACCCTCACCCCTGGCCTTTTTTCCTACTCGAATAGAAGGACTAACCTTGGTGGGAGTCGACCTCTGCTGGGTATCGACAAAACCAAACATGTCTGAGCCTGTAAAAAGAGATCAAATGTTAGAAGGATATTAAGTACCGATGAACCATAAAATAAAAAGTGATAAAGTGTTGAACCTTCTGAATGTGATTTGAGTTCGAGCGTAGCCTCATCAAATTCGTCTGAAGCAAGTGATGAGTACGTAGCAGAGGCACCCACCTCATCACCCTCATGTACGGCTAATACTGGTGAAGAGGATACCTCCGCCACATGAATGGGTCCCGGGGAGTCTATGGCTATCACGGGCTCGAAACCATCGTCATCCGGAATGTCTGATATGGTAGGAGGAAACATCCCAACCTTCCTAAGGTTCTCTGGTGTAATGAGGGTCTTTACGTTCTTCTCCTCAGGGGTCATGGAAATCAATGCATTGGCCCTAACGATCATGTCCTAGGTCGGGAGTGGTCTATAAAAGGGCCTAACATGCTTAAACTTGGAGAAGTTGGCCTCTGCGTCCTTGGTAAAGAAATAGTTATTAGCATATCTAAATGCCTTGCTATTTCTAGAGATCTCTTTCAAAAAGGTGTTGGTACCCTCCCTCATATAATGGTGGAAGTGGAAATATCCCGCATTGTGCTGAGAAGGGTTTGTCTTCAGGTCAAGTAGAAAGTGGATCTCGTGAGGCACTGGGGCAGCCCATTGTCTGAGGTGATAGATGATGTACAATGCAGATAAGGCCAAGATCTCATTAGGAGCCAGTTGAGAAGGATTAATACCAAAATAGTCTTATACACTTCAAAAGTACAGATGAAGGGGAAGCAGAGCCCCAGACCCATTGGCGGAGCATGTCGAAGTGCACATACCCAAAGGGGGGTCCTCAGCTCTATCACCTGGACCAAGGATAGTGATGGAAACCCCGGAGAGGTCAAAAGTCTTCCTCAAATTATTTACCTTCTCCTCAGTCATGTCAGAGGCAGCCCCTTGAACCAAACAACCTCATAATCAGCAGGGCAAGGCTTCTCCACCGGTTTCCATATGATCTCACTGACGAAAGTGGCCCCGGAATCTAATGAATGGAACTCCTTTTGTTATCTCTTCTTCTGCTGCTCAGCTAGCGAGACTGTTTTGCTCTTGGAAGGAGGGCAAACTACTATAGGACAGAATCTGTGATTGGGACGCTCTTAAGGATGAACAGTTTGGCAATGTGAGCCATCGGTATACTCTTCCTGAGAAGAAGATCGATGGAGAACCCGACTAGCATTTTGGTGCGAATGGAGTTGCAATGGTTCTCGCTAAACTAACCTATCCTACCGAGAAGAATGACTCTGCTGAGGTTTGTATTGGGTACCTTGGAGCCGCGGGGTGTACTATGCTGAGAAGTAATCTGAGAAGAGCCTGGCGAGGAGCCCTGAGTGATATGCCTCGCAATCCGAGGATCATCTTTAGAGGGTTGTCGGGTTGTTTGTTTCACTCTCACCATTGGACAGTACCTCTTTAAGAGATCTTCCTCACTGAATAAGTATAAAGTAGAAAGAGGAAGAATCCTTTTCAACCTTTCCAAATAATTTTGACGATTGCGCTCACCTACTGACTTATCTGATGAAGAAGAGCTGAACATCTACAACAGAGGAAAAATAAAGATTAGAATTAGTCAATGAGCATAATGAAACCAACAGCTGGGGTAGGTTCATGAACTAAAAAGTCAAAACAAGGGAATTAAGAGCAAGACAGGGGGTCGACCCAATGAGCTTAAGCATAGGCCGACCACCCAAAGTAAGTAAGCTTCAGAAAGGTGCCTAAGAACCATTCGATTCTCCATAATATTTTTTGGGATTCTAGGTGGCCAGCTTATGCTTGGGCCGACCACCCTGAATCCCTGAAAATCGTTTAAGGCAAGGGGTACTCAGCCTAGGGACCCCTAGGGTGGTTAGCCTAGCCATAATTATATCCCTGGAAATCGCCCAAGGGGAGGAAAGGGAGTGCTCAGCCCATGCCAGGAAGGTACTTAGCCTAGGGACCCCTAGGGTGGTCGTCCTAGCCATAATTCTATCCCTGGAAATCGCCCAAGGAGAGGAAAGGGAGTGCTCGGCCCATGCCAAGAACTCGTCCTAGGGACCCCTACGGTGGTTGGCCTAGCCATAATTCTATCCCTGAAAATCACCCAAAGTGAAGGAAAGGGAATGCTCGGACCATGTCAGGGAGGTCCTCGGCCCATGGACCCCTAATGTGGTCGGCCTAGCCCTAATTCTATCCTTGGAAATAGCCTAAGGGAAGGAAGGGAGTACTCAGCCTATGATCTATGAGTGGTCGGCCTAGCCCCTATTCTAGGTCTGGAAATTTCCTAGGGGAAATGAAAGAAGTACTCGACCCACTAATCTCTAGAGTGCTCAACCCATGCCAAGGAGTACTCGGCCCATGCCAAGGAGGTACTCGGTCCATGCCAAGGGGTGCTCGGCCCAAACTAGGCCTATCCCTAGAAATCGCAGACACTAGAGTATGGAATCCCAGAAATCGCCAAAACTGATGAAGTGGTCGGCCTAGGGTCATGCTTCCCTGGAAATCACCCAGGCTAAGGAATTTTACAGAGAAATCTTTCAAGAAGGTCCATTATTTTGGATCAAGATATAACAAAAAAGATTATGACAAAATTCCTCAAAGAGGCAAAGTGTTTCTTATGAATCAAAGCACATTTAAATTAAATGATGTGATGATTAGAAGAGAATACTTACCAAAAATCTGAGTTTGATGAGGACTTGGAAAAATTAGACTTAGATCCTTTTGAAAGTGGCACATGGAGCAGATGAGAAGATGAAAGTGGCGCATGGAGTAGTAATGAAAGAGAGATCTATTTATAACCTCTCAGCAGACAAGATATTTTTAGGAATTCAAATTTCCTTGAAAATATCTAATATGGTTTAAATTCCTTGAAAAATATCTATATTTTTAGGAAATCTAATTCCTTGAAAAATATTTATTATATTTAGGAATTAATTTCCTTGAAGAATATATTATATTTTTAGGACCTTAAAAACTCCTTGAAAAATATATTATAATTTTAAGATGTCAAATTTCCTTGAAAAATATATTGGATTTTTAGGAAATAAATTTTCCTTGAAAAAACCTAACTATTTTTAGGAATTGCTAATTATCCCTGAAAAATGCGTACCAAGCAAAGTATCAATAGTAACAAGTACTATATAATGTCCCGAGGGACTTGACTATCTAAGTACTGCTGCAGTATGTTTCTCGGGCCTAGATCAAGTTTATTGTAATGTTGAGTACATTACAATAAACTGTGAGGGGGGGGGGGGGGGGGGAGGGTGGGCAAATGTTATCCCTAAAAAATACAAGGATGACATGGCGAATGAGAATGTGACACATGATAGCACAAATCAAGGAAAAATGATGAATTATTGAGAAAAGACCGACGGGCAAAAAGGATAGGTCTAGGACCTATCGGAAAATCGACCAAACCAGTTCCCCTAGGGGTGGTCAGTCTCACCACTACCCCTAGGGGTTGTCGGCCCAAGCAGGCCCTATACCCCCTAGGGGTGGTCGACCCAACCAGGTCCTATACCCCATGGGGGTGGTCGACCTAACCCTACCCCGGGATGGTCGGCCGAATATGCCCAAGGACATTAGGGGTGGCCGCCCTAACCCTATCCTCCATAGGGTGCTCGACCTAAACCCCCAAGTAGACTTCACTGAGAAGTAATTCCTCTCGTTCAAACTGAGATCAATAGGCCTAGCACCCCAAAGATCAGCAGGTCCAGCACCCAAGCTTTGGTCGTCGGGCCTAGCACCTAAGTCTGACATACCAATAGAGACTTAGCATTTCCCTGAAGTTTCTATCGTGCATTATCCACCACGATCTATAGAAACAAGAGAAGACCCACGATCTCATAATCGTGGGAAGGTGGACACGTATCTCCACTCACCATGATCATGTACCAAACCAAGATCACCAGTACTACTGATCGTGTAACAACCCCCTAGGTACTATAAATAAAGGACCCAGGGCTTCATAAAAAGGACTTCTTTTTTGGTGGATCTTTTCTCTTTTTCTGGATTTTTGGGAGAAAAATCTGAGTGAGAAGTGAATTGTCGAGTAACTCATACTTGTAATTGCCGAGTAACTCAATACGGAGTTCATACTTGTAATTGCCGAGTAACTCAATACTAAAGACTAAGTGGATTAGGTTATTACTGTTCATCAGAACAGGGCTGAACCACTATAAATTTCTGTGTGTTTACTTAAGATAATCGTATTTTGTCATTTATATTACTTATTCCAGTCAAAAGGTGTCATATATTGTACATACGACCGTTGGCCAATTTCACAGGTCAACAACCTGTAAAAAGGAATTGAATCCTAATATGCTTGCCATTCCAAATCATCAAGCCATACATAATATCATATCATAAAATAAAAGTTGAATTAACATAACATTATTACATGCTCCTTATAAATCACCTACCATCATTGAGATTTCAAAACACCAATATTTATCAACATCACTATCAACATATATTTATCAAACTCATATTTCTTTTCCCAAAAAAATAATGGATTCATTTATTTCAAGAACCAAGGGTATCAAAACAAAACATACCCTTCATGCAAAATAACCACCACAATTCTAACATGCTTTTTAATGAAAAATCACCAATCAAGAAAAGAGATGAGCATTATAATTTTCATTACCTCTTGCTAGTGTTAAACCACACTTAGCTATAGGTTATGCCTTTGATACCACAATAACCTAGGCTCAATCAAAAACCAAAAAACTATATCTAAGAATCAAGAAGAGAACAATAGATTAAAGGATTTTCAAAACACAAGATCACTTTACTTTTTCTTTTCTTTTTCTCTTCTAGGTTTCAAACTCCCTTTCTCTCTTCCTTTTTCTTTTTCCTTTCTTTTCCTTTTCTTTTCTCTCTCCTTTTCCTCGTGATTTTTGTAGCCACACTAAGAGCTCTCAACCTCTCTTATTTCTCTATTAAAAGTCCATAGTGGACGAAGCCAAAGCCTCAATGAGAAAAGGAAACTTTCCCAAATTTAATTCCTATTATTTTGTTTTTGAATTATAATAAATAAATAAAAATAAAGGAAAAGATTTCAACCAAAGTTAAATAGGGAAACAATTCCCTTGCTCTTCTTCTCTTCTCCCACATGCCTACTCTCTCTCTCTTCTTATCTTGTTTCCTTTTTCTCAATGTGAACTCTTGCATTCTAGAATCTTCTCTGTATTGATAAAATTCTATAATTAGGGAAGCACTCACATTCCCATAATCTAGTCTAGGTTCAAATTCACCTTTGCGCATTCTCATCATACTTGGCATCCACTTACGCGGACACAACTATACATGTTCAACTTACTTGTCATGCACTCACACACACATAAACAAACACACGACGCACATGCACAAAAATAATAAAATAAAACAAAACAGCCATTCAAACACTAATATATAAAAAAAAAATTGGTGCACTACAATTTTAAATCATATTCTTTTAAAGAAAAATTAAACATCCCCATATGAGATATGGAAGGGAAGAAGCCTAACCTAGGCTATCTTAAATATTGGGGATGTCTTTCTTATTACAAGAGCATGAACCCTCAAAGAACCAAGATAGGTCCTAGGGCGATTTGGTATGTATTTATAGGCTATGCCTCAAATAGTAAAGTCTATAAACTATTAGGCTTGGATTCTAATCTGATAATTGAATCAAGAGAAGTAGAGAAGTAGAGATCTTTGATAACATGTTGTATAGTAACAACAAACCCTAAGCACCTATCTTAATTAAAAGAGCTAAAGAGGAGATACCTTCAAGAGTTGTAGATCAACCTATGATGCCTAGAAGGAGGCAAAGACTCAAAGAGTTGGGATCAAATGAGAAGTGTACTCCTCAAGTGGAAACACTTTACTTGGTACAGGGTAACCATGAAGTAGTCGCTTGGAAGTATCCAATGGTACTTAAAATTAAAGATGATCCCAAATCCTACTGAGAAGCCATTTCTACAAGAGACTCTACTGGTGCGAAAGGGGCAATAAATGATAAAATGGATTCAATCATGTCTACACTTGGGAACTAGTTGACCTTCCACAAGGATCAAGACCAATAGGGTGTAAGTGGGTATTTCGAAAGAAATATAATACCAATGGTACCATTGAAACCTTTAAGGCAAGATTGGTGGCCAAAGTGTTTAGGCAAAAGGAAGGAATATATTAGTTTGATACGTACGCACTAGAAACTATGACTACATCAATTAGATTGTTATTTTCGTTATCATTAATTTATAATCTTTATGTTCATCAAATGAATGTCAAAATGACATTCTTAAATGGAGATCTTGATGAGAAAGTCTATATGAAACAACCAGAAGGTTTTTTTCTTACATGAAATGAACATAGTCTATGTAGGCTTGTTAAATCATTATATGGTTTAAAACATGTACCAGAACAATGGCATGAAATTTTGATCAACCCATTGTCTTGGATGGGTTTAGACACAACATGGCAGAAACGTGCTTAACTCTAAGCTAGTGCTTGGTTGCAAAACAAAAATGTAATGGTAATGGTAATAGGAAGGGAAATAATTGAATTTTAATTTTTTTGTATGGTTGAGACTTTGGAATCAGCAACAGAATAAGGATTATTATTTTTGGTATAGTATTGAATGGAATAAAATTTATATTATTTTGACCAAAATACATTAACTTTCATGAATATTTTTTAATCAATTTTTTTTAATATTAATTTTGTGAATATGGGAAAATTATCCCATAGAGCATCACACACAAATTCGTGAAGTTCAACCACACAATGCCTAAGGGCCTTGCTATGCGAAGCCGTCCCTATGCAAAGGCTATGGCAGACTTAAGGGCCTCGTTATGCGAGGCCAACCCTATGCAAAGGTTGTGACAGACTTGAGGCCCTCGCTATGCGAGGCCATCCCTATGCGAGACCCCTCTCGCATCTCCCCGAGGTGTACCCGTGAGATGCCTCGCGAGACCCTGCGAGCCTCTTCGCCTCTCGCTTAAGTGGCCACGAGAGACGCCCATCTCGCCATTCCCCGCATCATGTCGTGAAGCCTTTCTAGACCTTGCGAGCCCCTTCATCTCTCACCTAAGTGGCCTCGTGAGATGCCCTACTTGCCATTCCCCACATCATGCTACGAAGCCTTGTGAGGCCAAGTGAGATGCCCTCACATCTCGCCCTTATAGAAAAGACCATTAGAGTACCCTCTCGATTCGGCCGTAGAGACCGCCTCGCGAGGATGTTGTCTCCTAAACCCCCTTTTCTTTCTGGAATAACAAATTTGCTTATGAGGCCCTACATTACTCTTTAAGGTAGGTGTCACCAATAGAGCGCGTAGTAGAATACAAAGAAGCTTGGAGCCAAGGTATATCTTGGAGGAACAAGGACAACCATCATGTACGGGGCGTATGCATGGGTACATAATGTACTAGACTGAAGAGGTCAGAGGCATGGCCCTGGCATCCGTATCTGACAAGTAGTGGTGGTATAAATTAGTATGAGAAGTGGTGGCATGATCTGCATACCCCTGACCATGTACCAGGGCTGACACCATGACTCGCTGCACCACTACCTTGACAAAGTACCCACGTATGTCCTTGCCCCCAAAGGCCACAATGTATTAGGAGCCATTAGAGCTCCACTATAAATAATTCACTGTGTATTAAGGCTATTGATTAATATGCGAGCATCTTTTCTCCATTATTGTTCAAAGCTTTTCTTCTTTAAGTTTTCTCTAAGTTCATTATTTTCTTAGATATATCTTCGAGTTTTCCATCTTAATATCGTTGACGAGTTCTCACAGTCAATAGTTTTGCACCTTATGTGGGAAGAACAAGTATCAAGTCATTGTTCTTCCATCGATTCTGACAAGGAAAAAGCCAAGGCATTCAAGATGCCTACATGAATCACAAGATATTAAGACATTTGGATGGAGACCAACTGAGAGCCTCCAAGAGATACCTTCCACCACCTTATAATGGAGGTATGTTGGATTAACATGAAGCCCCTAGAGAGGAGAAGGAGGCATCATCCCCGGCTGTCCAACCCAATGGAGGTCATCCAGAACAACCAGCCACCCCCGTGGTTGGCCTAGATACGCACCCTCCTCATCGACCTCTGACTGAGCCGCACTTCAAACACTGAGATCTAGGTCCCTCTATGCACAGGGTGGTCAAAAGTCCTCAGATATAGCCAGTGAGCTCCATCTCAAGAACTTTCTTTTATGAGGCCAATATACATGAGTTGCACACAAAGAACCAAAGGCTGGAAACCGCACTAGAGAACATGCAGGAGGTGTTGAATGGCCTTCTGCAAGGAAAGTCGAGCATGCCCCTTCCCAAGCATAAGGATAAGGAGTATGGGAGAGGAGAAACCACTGACCCAATGGACAATTGGAGGACTCAACTTTCCACTAGCAACACTCCCCGAACAAAGCACCATGAAGGCCCAAGGCCAGCGAAGTGCCCCCAAGAGCAAAGGTGGAGGGACGACGTTGGTCAAAGAAATGAAGTCGAGGTCACCACTAAGGAGACACCCTCGGGCCTAAGAGAAAATCTCAATAGATGGTCAAATGTAAGGATAATTTTCCCTTATGGCCCCTCCAAAAAATAAAGGGGAAGGAAAGTCCAACCCTTCAGATTTGAGGGACTCCTTGAATAAAAGGTGGAAAGAGGTCGACACCGAGATGAGGAGCCTTCGAAGAAAAATAGCCATCTCATCCAGGGGCATATTATCGAAGATGAGTTTGACTACAAGTTGCCATTCACGAGGGAGATTCAAGTTAAACGACTCCCAACCAACTTCGAAGAGCCTTAGATGACCCCTTATGAGGGAATTACGGACCCCATGTACCATCTTGATGCCTTCAACGAATTGATGAAGTTGAGGGGAATCAATAGCAGAGCAAGGTGCCATAGCTTCGCTATCACGCTGAAGGGGGCTACATCAAAATGGTTCAAGAGGCTAAGTCCAGGAACCATGAGGTTATGGAAATAGTTTTCTGATTAATTTCTCAAGTAGAACCATGCAATATGCATTACACCATGTCGGGCACTAGCGTCGCTACGTAAAGCAAGGTGAAGGAAAAAGCTTAAAATATTATATTCATAGATTCAACATGAAAGTGGTTGAGGTAGGATGCCTGGCTTGAGGAGAACTAAAAACGGTTATCACCACCGGAGTACGCCCTAGCAGCAAACTATGGGACAATATGCTCAAAAGAGAGGTCATCTACTTATAAGACTGCTATGAAAGAGCACAAAAATACATTTGCGTCAAGGATGACCACGAGAACCTTAAGGAAGGATAATGTGAACCCATTTCCAAGCACTCGGCCCATGAAGTCTCAAATGGCGCAAAGAAGAAGAGAGTGTATGAAGGGCCAGAGAAAACACAAAAAAGGAGGTGAATCCAAGCAAACACCATACACCTTCTATACAGACCTAACAAATACCAGGGAAAATATCTTCCTCACGAATGAAAATCAAGTTCCCTTAAAGAGACCTCGCCGATGAATAAAGGTCGATCCAAAAGGGACCCCAATAATTATTGTCAATACTACAACGATATTGACCATACCACAATAGAGGTTACCCATTTAAAAGTGGAAATTGAGGAACTCATACGCAAGGGGCACCTGTGCAGATATGTCGGAAGGGAAAACCGACCTCATCACGAGCCAGAGAAAGAGCCCCTGAAGTACAAGGAGAAGTAAGCACCACCTTTAGAGGTCCATGATTTGAAGGAGAGTCAAGGAAGGGGCAAGATAAGTATGCTAGGGAAGTTAGACTAAGTCTACCCTTGTGCATCATGAGCCTAGAGTAGCGACCCTCAAAATTTTTAATGGGGGATAATGATTCGATCAACTTCACAGAGGACGATACACGAGGGGTGGATGTCCCCCACAATGACTCCTGGTACTGACCGTCTAGCTGGCCTATATGTGGGTACATCGAGTCCTCGTAGACATCTTGTATCACCCTGCCTTGGGAAGATGGGCTTGGGCATCATGAACTTGAAACCCTACCATACCTCCTTATATGGATTCACTGGGGGCTCAATACAACCCTTGAACAATCAAATTTGCCCTCACCTTGGGAGAGCAACCTAGACAAACCACTATCATGGCAAACTTTGTTGTAGTAGATTGTGCTTCAGCTTTCAATGCAGTATTAAGGAGACCTTCCCCAAGAGAATTGAAAAGCGATAACCTCAATATATCACTTAGCTTTTAAATTCCCGACTTCTGAGGGAATAGAAAGCATGAAATGGGAATAGAAAGAAGCAAGGGAGTGTTATAATACCTTCCTCTGCACAGCTGCACAAGCACAAGAATCCATGGTGATGGTGATACATGGAGGCACAATCCAACAAAAGCTAGACCCTCGAGTCGCAGAGTAGCCCAGAGCTGAACCTATCAAGTTTGAAGAGATTGTTGTAATGGAGGAACCATTGAGAAAATTGAAGGTGGGAAAAAACCATCAAGAAGACATAAATGAGAGATTAGTAATGTTTTTGAAGGATAAACTAGATGTATTCGCTTGGAGTCATGAAGACGTGATTTGGATAGATCCTTCCCTCATGTGCCATCACCTAAATATTAACCCCAAGGCAAGACCTGTGAGGCAGAAGAAGTGAGCACTTGACCTAGAAAGATATGCAGCCTTGAAAGAGGTAGTTGCCAAATTGAAAATTAATGGATTCATCCGCGAAGCGTTCTACCCAGTATGTGTTTCGAACCCCGTACTAGTCCCGAAGACAAATGGAAAGTGGAGGACTTTTGTGCACTTCACTAACCTCAATTAGGCTTGTCCCAAGGATGGCTTCTTGCTTCCAAGAATAGATCAATTGGTGGATGCAACAGCTGGCATGAGTTACTTAGCATCATGGATGCTTATTCTGGATACAACCAGATACCCATGAACCCAGCTGATGAGGACCATACTTCATTCATAACAGATAAAGGACTCTATTTCTATAGAGTGATGCCTTTTGGCCCGAAGAATGCAGGCACCACCTACCAAAGGTTGGTGAATAGGATGTTCGATAATTAGATAGGAAGGAATATGGAGGTATATGTAGATGATATGTCGGTGAGGACCAAGAAGGCTGAAGAACTCAACTAAGACCTTAGTGAGATGTTCGACACACTTCGAAGATACAGGATGAAGTTAAACCCACTCAAGTGCACCTTCGGGTCTCGTCAGGAAATTTTTTGGGTTTCATTGTTAACTCCAAAGGCATTGAGGCCAAGCCTAACATAATTATATCCCTTGTAGAGATGAATCTAGCCAAGAATAAGAAGGAGGTGCAATGTTTAACAGGAAGGGTAACGACGCTCAAAAAGTTAATTTCGAGGTCCATAGACAAGTGCCTCCCCTTCTTCAACATCCTAAAATGGTGCAAAAAGTTCTCTTGGGATGAAGATTTCATGGAGGCTTTTCTAAGTTGAACAGGCACCTCAAGAAGCCACCCCTGTTGGCTAAACCTGAAAAGGGTGGGAGGATATACTTGTACTTAATATTCAAGCATGCCATAAGTGCTGCCATGGTCAAAGGAGAGAAGAAGCAGCAACGCTTAGTAGATGCGGAAACCCAATACCAAAAAATAGAGAAGTTGGCGTACGCCTTAGTGGTGGCCTCAAGAAAGTTAAGGCCCTACTTCCACGCCCATGCGATTAAGGTACTCACTAAAAACCCCTTGAGGCAGATCTTGCACAAACCTGAAACCTCAGGGAGACTGCTGAAATGGTCGATAAGTTGAGTCAATTCGACATCACCTATACTCCAAGGGACTCCATCAATGGCAGGTGCTCTCAAACTTCATAGTCGAGTTCACCTATCAGCCTAATGAAGAGGGGGGGATAGAAGAAAATGAATCAGTTTGCAAGGATGAAGATAGAAATCTCGAGGAGTGCAATCTCCACGTGGATGGAGCGTCCAGTGAAGAGGGAGATGGGGTCGATATTGTGATGATTGGGCCCTGGGGGCATAAGATGTATTGTGCAATAAGGATTGTATTTGAGGCTTCGAACAACGAGACAGAGTACAAAGCAATTCTAGTTGGCTTGCAGTTGGCCAAGGAACTAAAGGTAACACATTTGCACATTTTTAGTGACTCATAATTGGTAGTGTTTCAGGTGAGAGGTGAGTATAAGGCAAGGGGTCCGAAGATGGCTGTATACCTAGGGAGGGTAAAAGGATATATGGATAATTTGGAGTGGTATACCATAGATCAAATCCCAAGGGAAAAGAATACCAATGTTGATGCCATCACAAAGCTGGCCTCCACCAAGGATGGAGAAACGCTCGAGTCTGTACATGTGGAATACTTATCCAAGTTGAGTATCGCTGAAGTGGACATTCGCATGGTCAATGTAAAGCCCCAAATTCTCCGATATGGTTTAGTGGCGGTTTAGAAGGTCGGGAGGGCAGTAATTATTTAATTATGCCATTAAATGATTATATGCATGTTTATGTGAATTATATTATGATATAATGATATACGCATACATGTGGGTCCACATTTTAAATATTATGTTGTTTTGATAATTTGGCCCATTGAGGGTAAATTTGTGTATTTGGGTGCATGATGTGATTTGTGAATGAGATTCAATTATTATGGAGATATATTCAAGCTATTCGGCATGAGACGGTCATTCTTAGTGGATTAGCGGTTTTGTCATAACGGGGTCAATTTTGGGGTAATAGGAATGTTTATTTGATAATAAATTGGGAATATTGGAGATCAGGGTGGAATTGTGGAGGTTTTGACTATAATGTCCCCGGGGGTGTTTTCGGGACCCCGAGCATTAGGTTTTATTTGAGGTTTCTTAAGCTTGAAGTAGCTGTCAGATAGAACGTACGATTAGAAAACCTCTTGTTCTCCTTCGTTAGTTCATTTTTGCCACCCGAAGCATATTTGAAGAAATCTTGAGTTATAGGAGTCGTAATCGAGCGAGGATCGAGGCATAGCGATCCTAGGAAAGATTAGAAGCTTCTTGACCAACGGATTTGATAAAAAACAACCTAATCGAAGGTAATCTAGGTTTAAAGTTTTGAGTTTTTAGAGTTTCTAAGCTTTGAATTGGATTTTGTGAATTGTTGAGTTTTTTATTCGTTTGAACCTTGGGTTTTGAGGGTTTTGGTGCATTGGGAAGCTTGGGAACCTTGTTTTGATGATTGGGGAATGTTTAGGTATGATTTTGGAGGCTTTGGAGTGTTAAAAACATGTTTGGGAATGGCCCAGAGTTGAGGGCCGTGGCCCTGTTCTTGGGGTGCCGCGACCCTGCCTTGAAGAAGCAGGAGGAGCTTTTGTGCTTGCTGGGCGCCGCGGCCCTTGCCTCAAGGAACTCTGGGGGCCGCGACCCAAGGTGCTAGGGCCGCAGACCTTGCCCAGTTTTCGCCCCGTTTGCTCGTTTTGACCCCGGGAACCTAGTTTTAGGCCTCGAGAGTGTCCCTATTACTTGGTTTAGTTTGGATTGATCTCTCGGAGGCTAGATATTGGTTTGAGAACCTTTTATTATCATGTTATTGATGGTATCCTATAATGTGTTATGATTAGGTAACCGCTAAAGGACTAAAAGCTAAACCGTTCTCAAAGGTCGTTCTTTTGTTCATTCTAGCTCGAATCAGAGGTAAGAAAACTGCACCCGAAATGTGACATGCATGGTTATTCATGAGGCATGTTGGATGTATAAATGTGGACATGAATTGATTATGGAATACTTAGCAAATGTTGCTCACTTGTGCATGGTACTGACTCATTAGTCAGATTTCGCAAAGGTGCTAGTATCAACTGTGAATCTGTGACTTATTAATCAAGTTCAGTAGTGGTACTGGGCACTAGTCACATAGTGCTGACTCATTAGTCAGGACGGTCTTAGCGTGTTTAACGCAGGCCAATAAAGATTAGATCTAATCGACTTTCTGCATTGAATGACTCAAAGAGCATTAATGCCGGACCGACCTTAAGGTCGATGAATAATATAAGCACTTGAAGGCTAGTGGCTTACCTAGCAACCACTCTTCCACTTGAAATAGTGACTTGCTTGTCAGTCACTCAGTATGGTTTTCCAGAACCTGTTGAAGGCTAGTGGCTTACCTAGCAGCCACTCTTCCATATGAATTAGTGACTTGTTTGTCAGTCACTCAGTATGGTTTATCAGGACCTCAAGTGATATTCATTCATTTGTTTGAAAGCTATGAGTTTTGTGTGATTATAATGATAATCATTTAATGATGTTTACATATAATGCTACGTTTTCTTACTGGGCTTTGGCTCATGGGTGCTATGTGGTGCAGGTAAAGGAAAAGAAAAGCTCATCTAGCCTTGAGTGGAGAGCTTAGGTAGTGATATGTACATATGCGGCCACTTGACCACCATGGCCAAGGAGTTCTCAGAGGAACTGGGGGTTTACCCTATTTTTGCCGCTTAGGTCGACGGGGTTTGAAATTTTTGAACAATAATGACCTTTTTGAGTTGTAAATAACTTGTAAATGTTCTTGTGGGCCCATGAACAGTTTTATGTATCAATAAAAGATATCCTTTCCTTTTTATTGGTTTTCACCTTAACCTGTTAATAACACTTAGATCACGTTTTTTAACCAAAGGACTCAGGCAATGAGTCAAATTTCCGGTTCACCATTCACCGTAACTGGTCTGGGGTAACCAGGGTGTTACAACTTGGTATCAGAGCAATGCCAAGGTTAAGGTTCCTGTAGATTGGCTGGGCATGTACACACATCACTGAAGTCAAGCTCGACTCATGGTTTGGTAACTATTTATGTAGTTATGTGCATAACTACCTAAATGTGGTGCATATGCTTTACCTGTGTGCATGAGACACTGTGTTGAACCTGTGCCCCTGAAATATTATGAATTGTTATGTGATACATGCTGAGTGCTGAATGCCATAAACATGTATCTGCTTGTGAATATTGAATGACTGTGGAATATGATAATTGTCTGCTTGTTCTTGGACCGTGAGGTGACAAGAGGTTTAGTTATTACTACCTGGCTGAGCGTATTGATCAACGTTTCAGCAAGGTATCAGATAAGAATGAATCTAGAACAGACAGATACTATAGCTGGCCAGAGTGATCATGGCCAGAATAACAATAACAGCTAGGGTCAAGAAAATGTCCTGTCTCAGATTCCACAGCCAGCTCTTCCATACTGGCAGCAGTTGTTTAATGATTTACAGGTAGCTGCCAGTAGTTGGGCAGTTGCCTGAGGTAGGAAATAAATGGGAACCTCTTTATGAAAGGTTCAGAAAGCAACAACCTCCTGTTTTTTAGGGCAGTGCAGATCCTGCCAAGGCAGAATAATGGATGAGCATGATTACCACTATCCTTGACTTTATGAGGGTAGCTGGTAGTGAGAGGGTGGCCTGTGCTACCTATATGTTTCGGGATGATGCCCGGATTTGGTGGGAAGTGATTACCCAGAACAGGAATGTTAATGCTCTGAGCTAGGAGGAGTTTCAGACCTTATTTAATGAAAAGTATTACAATGATGCCATCAGGGTAGCTAAAGCTGAGGAATTTATTAGGCTAGTTCAGGGAAGCTTATCAGTTACTGAATATGCCTTAAAGTTTGACCATTTGGCAAAGTTTGCCAAGGAACTGGTGACCACTGATGGGACCAGGAGAGAGAGATTCCTCCAGGGGCTACAGCCCAGACTAGCCCGTGACGTTCATATCACCACTGTGGGGGGGGTTACTACCTACGCACAGGTGGTTAAGAAGGCACTCATAGCTGAGAGTGCAGAGACCAAGATCTGGCGTGACAGTGTAGCCAGAAAGGATTTCAGGAGGACAGTTCCTCCATTTGTGGGTTCTGGTAAGGGTGTTGGCCCTAGTGATCAGAAGAGGAAGGTTCCTGATACCTTCCCAGTTCCAGGTCCTGACAGGAGGTCCCGTGGTATTACAATGGGTCGTCCTGGGAGTAGTGAAGCCTGGAAGACTCATCCTGAATGTCCTAGATGCAAGAGGCGCCATTTGGGAGAGTGTAGGGCAAAGGCCTGCTACTTGTGTGGAGCAGTGGGTCATCTTAAGAAATATTGCCCTCATGTAGGGAGAGAAGAACCCAGGAAGGTGGACAGCTCGACCCCAGCTCGAGTGTTCACGTTGACTCAAGCAGAAGCTGAGGCTTCCCCCTCAGTTGTTACAGGTCAGCTTCTTAGTGCTGGAATCCCTTATAATGTGCTGATTGATTCTGGTGCTACACACTCTTTTGTTGCTAGTAGCATTATTGATAGATTGTGTAGACCTTGTGATTTCTATGCTGTGGGATTTGGTACTTTGTTACCCACTGGAGAGTTAGTGGTATCCAGAAGATGGGTCAGATCTTTGCCAGTGACAGTGGAGGGCAGAGAGTTGTCAGTGGACTTGATAGAGTTAGTTATGACTGACTTTGATATGATACTGGGTATGGATTGGTTGGCAAAGTATGGGGCAACCATTGATTGCAGAAGGAAGATGGTCACCTTTGAGCCTGAAGGTGAGGATCCTTTTGTGTTTGTTGGTGCTGTGCATGGACCTCGCATTCCTATGATTTCTGTGTTGAGGGCCAGAGATCTACTGCAAAGAGGTTGCATTGGGTTCCTAGCCAGTGTGGTTGATACCACTCAGGTCATGCCAGTGAGACCAGAGGATACTAGACTTGTATGTGAATTCCTGGATGTGTTTCCAGAAGATTTGCCAGGGTTGCCACCACACAGGGAAATTGAGTTCGTTATAGAACTGGCACCAGGGACGGAGCCAGTGTCTAGAGCACCATACAGAATGGCCCCAGCTGAGTTGAAAGAATTAAAGATACAGTTTCAAGAGCTGTTAGACTTGGGTTTTATTAGACCTAGTTTCTCACCTTGGGGTGCGCCAGTTCTGTTTGTGAAAAGAAGGACGGTTCTCTGAGGATGTGTATAGATTACAGAGAACTGAATAAGTTGATAATTAAGAATAAGTATCCTTTGCCAAGGATAGATGACCTGTTCGATCAGTTGCAAGGTAAGAAGGTATTCTCAAAGATTGACTTTCATTCTGGTTATCATCAGTTGAGGGTCAAGGAGGGAGACATACCGAAAACTGCCTTTCGCACCAGGTATGGGCATTATGAGTTTCTAGTTATGTCATTTGGATTGACTAATGCCCCTGCTGCTTTTATGGATCTGATGAACAGAGTGTTCAAGGATTATTTAGACCAGTTTGTGATCGTCTTCATTGATGATATTCTGGTATATTCTCAGACTGAGTTAGAGCATGAGCAGCATCTGAGGTTGGTTCTACAGAGACTGAGAGAACACAAGCTATTTGCTAAATTCAAGAAGTGTGAGTTCTGGCTGTCTTGGACATATTGTCAGTAAGGAGGGGATTAAGGTAGATCCAGCAAAGATCGAAGTGGTCAGAGATTGGCCGAGGCCAAAGAATGCTTCTGAGGTTAGAAGTTTCCTTGGATTGGAGGGTTATTACAGGCGTTTCGTGGAAGGGTTCTCGAAGACTGCCATTTCTTTGACTAAGCTGACACGCAAGAGCCAGAAATTTGTGTGGTGAGATAAATGTGAGAACAGCTTCCAGGAACTGAAGTAGAGATTGATTACAGCTCCGATTCTGAGTCTCCCGACAGATCAGGAGAAATTTGTGATTTACTGCGATGCTTCTCATCAGGGTTTGGGTTGTGTTTTGATGCAATCAGAGAAGGTAATAGCTTATGGTTCTCGCTAGTTGAAGGAGTATGAGAAAAGGTATCCCACTCATGATTTAAAGTTGGCGGCTGTGGTTTTTTCTTTGAAGATATGGAGGCATTATCTCTATGGAGAGAAGTGTGAAATCTATACAGACCACAAGAGCCTGAAATACCTCTTCACCCAGAAAGACCTGAACATGAGACAAAGGCATTGGCTGGAATTAGTAAAAGATTATGATTGTGAGATTTTGGATCATCCAGGAAAAGCCAACGTGGTAGCTGATGCTTTGAGCCGGAAGGGTCCGGGACAGATTCATGGTATGAGGCTGATAGCCAGAGAGTTAGCAGATGATATGACCAGAGCTGGAATTGAGTTGCTGGTGAGCCAGTTGGCTAACATTACGCTATAGTCTACGCTATTAGAGAGAATCAAAGAAGGTCAGTTGAGTGATCCACAGCTGATCAAGATCAGAGAGGATGTTCTAGCTGGAGCATCCAGAGATTATTCAGTGTCTGAGACAGGCTTGTTGAGATACAAAGGGCGGATATGTGTTCCGTTAGACACTACATTGAGGCGAGAGATTCTGGATGAATCTCATACTACACCTTACTCTTTGCATCCAGGCACCACGAAGATGTATCAGGATGTGAGATCGTTGTATTGGTGGCCAGGGATGAAGAGAGATGTAGTAGAGTATGTGGCTAAGTGCTTGACATGTCAACAGGTCAAGGCTGAGCATCAGAGGCCGGCAGGGTCATTGCAGCCTCTGGATATCCCAGAGTGGAAGTGGGAAGACATCACAATGGATTGTGTGGTGGGCTTACCCAGGACTACTGGTCAGCATGATTCTATTTGGGTGATAGTGGATCGCTACACCAAGCCAGCTCACTTTCTGCCAGTGAGGACTACATATACAGTTGATCAGTATGCAGATCTCTATGTGAGAGAGATCGTGCGACTCCATGGTGCACCTAGGTCGATCGTGTCAGATCGGGACCCCACTTTTACTTCTAAGTTCTGGGGGAGTTTGCAGAAAGCCATGGGGACACAGTTGAAGTTTAGTACAGCTTATCATCCTCAGACAGATGGGCAATCTGAGAAGACGATTCAGATTCTGGAGGACATGCTGAGAGCATGTGTGCTGGACTTCGGTGGATCTTGGAGTAAGTATCTGCCTTTGATAGAGTTCTCCTACAACAACAGTTATCAATCTACCATTAGAGTAGCACCTTAAGAGATGTTGTATGGTAGGAAGTGCAGATCTCCCATTCATTGGGATGAGACAGGTGAAAGGAGATACTTAGGTTCTGAGGCAGTTCAGAGGACCAATGAGGCTATTGAGAAGATTAGAGCTCGGATGCTTGCTTCTCAGAGTAGAAAGAAGAGCTATGCAAATCCCAAGCGCAGGAACGTGGAGTTCCAGGTAGGAGACTATGTTTTCCTCAGAGTCTCGCCATGGAAAGTGGTGAGAAGGTTTCGGAAGAAAGGCAAGCTGAGTCCTAGATTTGTAGGTCCATTTGAGATCCTGGAGAGGATTGGTCAGGTGGCTTACAGATTGGCCTTGCCTTCGGCGTTGTCTGCCGTGCATAATGTGTTCCATGTATCAGCTCTTCAGAGGTATGTATCTGATGTGGGCCATATCTTGAGTTATGAAGATCTGGAGCATGAACCATATCTCTCCTTTGAGGAGCAGCCAGTTCAGATACTTGACAGAAAAGACAAGGTCCTCAGGAATAAGACGATACCTTTGGTTAAGGTATTGTGGAGGAACAGCAAGGTCGAGGAGGCGACCTGGGAGCTGGAGTCAGACATGCAGAGTCAGTATCCTGAAATGCTCAGGTAAATTTCGAGGACGAAATTTCAGTAAGGACAGGATAGTTGTAATGCCCCAAATTCTCCGATATGGTTTAGTGGCAGTTTAGTAGGCCGGGAGGGCTGTAATTGTTTAATTACGCCATTAAATGATTATATGCATGTTTATGTGAATTATATTATGATATAATGATATACGCATGCATATGGGTCAATTTTGGGTAATTGAAATATTATGCTGTTTTGATAATTTGGCCCATTGAGGGTAAATTTGTGTATTTGGGTGCATGTTGTGATTTGTGAATGAGATTCCATTATTATGGAGATATATTCGAGCTATTCGGCATGAGACGGTCATTCTTAGTGGATTAGCGGTTTTGTTCTAACGGGGTCAATTTCGGGGTAATAGGAATGTTTATTTGATAATAAATTGGGAATATTGGAGATCAGGGTGGAATTCTGGAGGTTTTGACTATAATGTCCCCGGGGGTGCTTTTGGGACCCCGAGCATTAGGTTTTATTTGAGGTTACTTAAGCTTGAAGTAGCTGCCAGATAGAACGTAAGATTAGAAAACATCTCGTTCTCCTTCGTTAGTTCATTTTTGCCACCCGAAGCATATTTGAAGAAATCTTGAGTTATAGGAGTCGGAATCGAGCGAGGATCGAGGCATAGCAATCCTAGGAAAGATTAGAAGCTTCTTGACCAACGGATTTGACCAAAAACAACCTAATCGAAGGTAATCTAGGTTTAAAGTTTTAAGTTTTTAGAGTTTCTAAGCTTTGAATTGGATTTTGTGAATTGTTGAGTTTTCGATTCGTTTGAACCTTGGGTTTTGAGGGTTTTGGTGCATTGGGAAGCTTGGGAACCTTGTTTTGATGATTGGGGTATGTTTAGGTATGATTTTGGAGGCTTTGGAGTGTTAAAAACGTGTTTGGGAATGGCCCAGAGTTGAGGGTCGCGGCCGTGTTCTTGGGGTGTCGCGGCCCTGCCTTGAAGAAGCAGGTGGAGTTTTTGTGCTTGCTGGACGCCGCGGCCCTTGCCTCAGGGAACTCTGGGGGCCGCGGCCCAAGGTGCTAGGGCCGCAGCCCTTGCCCAGTTTTTGCCCCGTTTGCTCGTTTTGAACCCGAGAACCTAGTTTTAGGCCTCGAGAGTGTCCATACTACTTGGATTAGTTTGGATTGATCTCTCGGAGGCTAGATATTGGTTTGAGAACCTTTTATTATCATGTTATTGATGGTATCCTATAATGTGTTATGATTAGGTAACCGCTAAAGGACTAAAAGCTAAACCGTTCTCAAAGGTCGTTCTTTTGTTCATTCTAGCACGAATCAGAGGTAAGAAAACTGCACCTGAAATGTGACATGCATGGTTATTCATGAGGCATGTTGGATGTATAAATGTGGACATGAATTGATTATGGAATACTTAGCAAATGTTGCTCACTTGTGCATGGTACTGACTCATTAGTCAGATTTGGCAAAGGTTCTAGTATCAACTGTGAATCTGTGACTTATTAGTCAAGTTCAGAAGTGGTACTGGGCACTGGTCACATAGTGCTGACTCATTAGTCAGGACGGTCTTAGCGTGTTTAACGCAGGCCAGTAAAGATTAGATCTAATCGACTTTCTGCATTGAATGACTCAAAGAGCATTAATGTCGGACCGACCTCAAGGTCGATGAATAATATAAGCACTTGTAGGCTAGTGGCTTACCTAGCAGCCACTCTTCCACTTGAAATAGTGACTTGCTTGTCAGTCACTCAGTATGGTTTACCAGAACTTGTTGAAGGCTAGTGGCTTACCTAGCAGCCACTCTTCCATTTGAATTAGTGACCTGTTTGTCAGTCACTCAGTATGGTTTATCAGGACCTCAAGTGATATTCACTCATTATTTGAAAGCTATGAGTTCTGTGTGATTATAATGATAATCATTTGATGATGTTTACATATTATGCTACGTTTTCTTGCTGGGATTTGGCTCATGGGTGCTATGTGGTGCAGGTAAAGGAAAAGAAAAGCTCACCTAGCCTTGAGAGGAGAGCTTAGGTGGTGATGTGTACATATGCGGTCGCTTGACCACCATGGCCAAGGAGTTCTCAGAGGAACTAGGGGGTTTACCCTATTTTTGCCGCTTAGGTCGGCGGGGTTTGAAATTTTGGAACAATAATGACCTTTTTGAGTTGTAAATAACTTGTAAATGTTCTTGTGGGCCCATCAATAGTTTTATGTATCAATAAAACATATCCTTTCCTTTTTATTGGTTTTCACCTTAACTTGTTAATAACACTTAGACCACGTTTTTTAACCAAAGGACTCAGGCAATGAGTCAAATTTCCGGTTCACCGTTCACCGTAACTATTCTAGGGTATCCAGGGCGTTACAGTCAACACCCCAGAGAGTCGTGGGTTGACCCAATTGTCAAATACCTGAAGGATGGAACAATGTTAACAGACAAGAATGAAGCTCGGAGGTTAGCATACAAAGCCGCCCGATACACCCTAGTGGATGGAGTCTTGTACAAGTGGGGCTTCTCTGTCCTATGTGTTGGCGAGGAAGAAGAATTGAAGGTTCTATATGAGATACATGAAGGCAAGTACGACAACCATGCGAGTGGGCAGTCTACGGCTAAGAAAGCCATGAGACAAAAGTATTACTGGCCCTCTATGGATAAGGACGCTAGCAACGTCACAAGAAGGTATGACAAATGCTAGAGACATGGAATCTACCCCTGACAGCCCCCAAAGTATGCAATTGTAGCGGTGGATTACTTAACCAAGTGGGTTGAAGCAGAACCTTAGGTCAAAATAATAGCCACGCAGATTGTCACCTTTGTCTATAGGTTCATCACCTGTAGATATAGAGTGCCCTATAAGATCATACCCAACAACAGCACTCAATTTGAAGAAGGGTTGTTCGAGGATTACTGTAAGGAGAGAGGCATAAGGAGGAGTTTATCTACCGTAGTACACCCACAAGACAGTGGGCAGGTGGAAGCCATTAACAAGGTCCTCAAGAAAAATTTAAAAACAAAGTTAGAGAAGTTGAAAGGAGCTTGGGTCGATGAGCTACCCAATGTACTTTGAGCCTATAGAACCACGCCACGTTCTACTACTGGGGATACCCCTTTTGCCTAAGCATATGGGTGTAAGGTTGTTCTCCTAGTGGAAATGAAGATTAGTTCTTTCAGGGTACATGCCTACGAGGACCAACCTAACCATATTGCAATGGCTGAAAATTTAGACCAACTGGAAGAAAGAAGAGAGAAGGCCTAGCTGAGGATAGCAACATACCAACACCGAGGCGATATTGACAATAGATAGGATAAGTAAACATACTGTTATTATATATTCTAGTCATATCATATAGTTCACCATAGGTTAATTCAATCTAAACTCTGAGTGGTTAGTATTTTAACTGATTGTATTATTTGAGTTCTTTGACTTTTTTGTTACCAGCTTACCCAACGGACTAGCCCATACTTACATCTTGGGAAGTCTGTAGTATAATTGAGTGGGAGTGTTAATCATAGATATGAACATCTATAACTTCTAATGAAGAAGTTAAATGATGGTTCCCTTTTAGTTTGGTTCAAGGTACTAAATAATAAAGATCTCATTTCAGTAATTAATATTAGTTTACTGCAATATCATTTACAAGGAACTAAGTGTTTTGAGGATAAAATACAATGATAGGTAAAACGCTATTTTATTCCCATCTCATTGTAGACCATCTATAGAGGATTGAGAGAAAATTATTGTTGTAACAGTGGATAATTAATAGCATATCTATATTTTTTATAGAGTGTTCTATGAATTCAAGACATCAATTCTGAGTCTTTAGTGGAGTCACGAGGAATCAACAAGTTAGAAAATTTATTTGTTAAATTTATGATAACTCATTGGAGCTTAATTTCATAGGCCCATGGTCCCCACTGTACCTTGGATAAATCATCTAGATAGTCTTAATTAATTGATTTAATTATCAAAGTAGACCAGGTGAATTTTGGATAGTTTCACACTCACAATTGATCATGTATAAGTTTTCTTGACAATTGGGCTCAAAGACTTTGATAATCTTTATTTTCATGCATGAACATGGTAAAATTGAATTATTTTATGTGTTGAGTAATTTGATGGATTTCATGTTTTTTATGTTGCGTGTTGAATTTTATGTGATTATTAGCATATTTGGGTTATTTTGTTGTGTTTTCTTTGCAAATAATTTTTATATAAATGTGTTTATTTGATGTAAAACATGGTAAAAATTATTTAGAAAATGTTTTTGGCTTGAAAAATTACACAAATTTTATTAACAAAAAAAATTCTCGAGTAGTGGCCACGACCTGGGAGAGAGACGCTAGTGGTCGCGACCACCATAAACCCCTGGCCGCGGCTAGCATGCGTTTTTTTGCCCAAATCGTCCCGTGGCCGTGGCCACTAGTTTTCAATGGTCGCGGCCTGCGATAAATTTTTCTTAAAATTTAATTTTTTAATAAGTTAATACAAAAATATCATATATTTTCTATTATTTAAAAATTTCTTTTTTGAAATACGATATTTTTGTTGTTTGATCTTTTAAAAAATTGATATTTTCTACAAATATTAAAATTCAAATTTAAAAATAGTTTAACTTATTAAATTTAAATATTTAATATATTAAAATATTATAATTAAGTTATTAGATATTACAGATATTTTTTAAATACTTGATATTTTCTTAAATCTTTTATTTGAAAATAATAATATCTAATTATTCTATAGATTTTAATATTTAAATAATTTGAAAATTAAAAATTTGTTGACTAGATATTTTTATAGATCTTTGAATTTCTTTAACTGTTTAAGATATTTTTCCAAAAACAGTAGATGATATTTGTTTTAAAATTTTATAACTAGTTAATTTTTTTTTTAAAATATCATGTTTTTCAATCAAATTAATAAAATATATTTTTTTAATAAATGAGATTTAAATTAACTTGGTTAATTGTTGATAAATCCTATTTAAATTAAATTAATATTTTTCAAATTAACCTAAACCAAGTTGATTGTTGATAAATGAAATTTAAATTAACTTTTGTTAATTGTTGATAAATTTTATTTAAATGGACTTATTTTTGTAAAAATGTAATTAATTCAAATTTTTTATAAATTCTAGAAAATTAATTGTGGTATTTTTGTAAATGAAATAAATTGTGGTATTTTTGCATAAAAGTCATAGACTTGCTCATATAGTAACATGATTAGGCCCATCCAATTATAATATGTCTGTTTACACTATATGTGGTATTTTTGAAATTGGGCTTAGATGCATATAGTGACCCATATGTTTGCTTAATATATGGATTTTGCCAAATAAAATATTCGTAAAATGATAGGTTTTATTTGGGCCTATTAGAAAATGTAAAGTTTAAGTTCCTCTCTTGTAGGTGGCTCCACTTGTGAAGGCCCATTTTCTTTGCATGACTATAGTGGACCTAATCAATTAATAGCAATTAATAAAATGAAGGTTTAAATCCCTGTATTTTAGACCTTGTATGGAAGTAAGGGGCCTTAGTAGTGGGAACAACATACTGGACCCAACCCTCCTCCATGCAAGCCCAATTGTTAAGGCTCATGTGCCTAAGTTGGACTTAATTGTATAGGTTCATTATATTAGTTAAACCTAATATTTAATAGCAACAAATTATTTCTAAATTAATTGACTTTGTTTCAATGTGACACTTTAGAATTAATAGGAAATTATAGGACTTTGGTTTTTAAAAATTCTAATCTTATAATTTTTATTGGAGAACCATAATCATTATTTTTCGAAAAATAGTAATAAAAATACTATCTTTATAATGAGCTTATTTTAAGAATTATATTCAATCTCCACCGTTGGTTTAACAAGGTCAATAGCTTAATGGGGCCTCGAGATGCTTTGATTCGTTCCCCTACGGAAGGTGTTCATTAATTATTTTGACAAGGTTAGATTTCAAAAGATAGATAATTATAGGTCAAATTCTACTAGACTCACCCCTACAGTGACTACTAGGACTAATCTATTGATTATCAAAACTGTGGGTCTAGCTCATAAAATAAGATATTTTGTTTTTTTTTTTATTTTGATCGAATAGTCAGTCCATTATTAAATAAGTTTACAACTTTATTTAACTAGTTGTATTTTTTACTCTCGCAACTCGGGACAAGGATATCATAGATTAGTTAAAAACCTAAAGAAATATAGATATGATAGTTTTTGGTATTTTTTTCTCATATCTTACATATTTTTGGTATATCGTGTGTTATTTCTTGAAATTTGTGAAAATGGAAGTTTTAATGAGCAAAAGTGATTGATTTCTATTTTATTGATAATTTGTAGTTTTAAGTATGGTTGTGTCTACTCCCATCCTTTCTCAACTATTGATGGAGAAACTCACTGGAGAAAACTTCATTAAGTGGAAGCAAAATATCAACATAGTGTTGATTCGGGATAATGCCGAGTTCGTCATGACTGAGGAATCCCCAGAAGTTCCAATTGAAAGAGCTCCCAAGTCTGTAAGAGATAAATATGAGTGTTGGCAGGCGGCTATTAACAAGGCACGACACTACATGTTGACTCGTATTGTCGACACTCTCAAGACAAAGATGGAGATTGTCGAGACGGCCTACGAAATCATGGATCGGCTCCAAGACATGTTTGGTGCAAAGTCATTGCAGACTCATTTTGAGGCCACCAATATGCCAATGCTCGAATGGCACCATCTCTATGGTCTGACGCAACTCATGAACGAGCATCAGAATTTCGAGTCTATCATGGGTGGACCAAGTAAGGGAGGAGAAAAGAAGATAAGGCTTAAGCTAACCAAGCTTCATCTTCGAAAGCTGGAAACAAGAGGAAAGATGGACAAAACAACAACCCTGAGCCTACAAAGGCTGCAAAGATGAGTGCACAATCCAAACAAGAAAAACAAGATTATAGCACATTGGAAACAAGATTGCCCCAAGTTTCTAGCAACAAAAAACAAAGGTAATGATTATAGTTCATTTTTCTTAGAAACGTGTGTTTTAGAGAATGATAAATCTGTTTGGATTATTGATTTTGGATCTACTAACAATGATTGCAACTCTTTACACCTTCTTGAATCATGGGAGGAAGTGGACAAAGGCAGCTTAAAGCTTAGAGTTGGGAACAGAGCATTCATTGCGGTCCAAGCTAGAGGAAGAGCATGTCTGAAGTTTGAAAATAAATTTTTAATTTTGAATGATGTATTTTTTATTCCTGATTTTAGTAGAAATTTAATTTCCATTTCCACGTTGCAATTAGAACAATCTGTTATGACTTTCACAAGTTCTAATATATCTATTTCTTTCAATGGATCACAATTGTGTATTGCATGTTTGGAAAATGGGCTTTACATTCTGCGACCTAACGAACCCCTCGCTCTTAACAATGATTTATTAAAAGTAGCTAAACCTAGGACCAATAAACGTCAAAAGACCGATAACGATAACATGACGTATTTATGGCACTTGAGACTACGTCACATTACCAATGATAGGATTCAAAGACTTACAAAGGATGGATCTTTGAGGGAACTCACGTTAGGTGAATTACTTGTCTGTGAATCTTGTCTAGAAGGCAAACTGACCAAGCGTCCATTCTCTTCAATGGGTGATAGGACCAAGAAACCACTTGGACTTGTTCATTCAGATGTTTGTTGTAACGAACTAAATTTCCTAATAAGGCTTAGGGCCTTGATTAGGGGGCGAGGATGTAAAATTATGGAATTATATGATTATATGATATTAGTGTGCATTATTATGAGAATATGTGAACAATGTTATAATGTGACTTGATATGCATGTTTAGGTGTATTAAATATGCATGTGAGCCCATTTATGATTAATTTGGCAAGTTTCATATTTTGGCCCATTTTGGGTATATTTGGCATATATGTGGCATGTGTGTGGTGCTTCATTATTATTTGGTTATGCTTGGGTTACTCAACACGAGACTATCCTAGGGAGCAAGCTAGTGGGAAAGTCACAACGGGATCCATACTTGACTCGGAGTGAGTTAAGGAGTATATTGGGTATTAAGCACATTAACGAGATATTGGACAATGGGAATAAATATTTGATGATAAATTTGGAGTTAGTGAGATCAGGAGGGAATTCTGGGAATTTTGACTATTTTACCCCTTGAAGTAACCTATTAGAATTATAAAAAGAACGTTTAGTATGTTCTCTCTCTCTCTCCCATTCCCTTTTGACACCAATCACATTTTCGATGGAAACTTGAGTTTTAGGACTCGGATTCAGGCAAGGATCAAGGCATAGTGATTCTAGGGAAGATTAGAAGCTTTTTAGCCGAAGGATTTAGTTGGGAAACGACTTAATCGGAGGTAATCCAAGTTTTAAGTTTTAAGTTTTTTGAGTTTTTAAGCTTGAATTGGATTTTATATTT